>NC_040895.2:10429962-10729962 GCF_900634795.4 Betta splendens
CCCGAACAATGTCTTGTGTCCTTCTCAGACCTTTAGCTTGCAGCAGTTGGTGACTTGTGCCACTTGCCCCAGAGCTTGGTTTGAGTTCAGACATCCATTGAGCTCTGAACGCACTGAGCTCCAGCTGCAATCAATCAATACACTTATGTTACATTACTACTTTCAGAATTATGAATGTGCTTTCATTTAGATCACTCACCTCAAGATTTGGATCATCCGAGCTGTCATCTTCATCCTCGACCATACCTCCAATATCTGCATTATCTTCAGCCTGTACATAGAGCATGTGAAGACACTTATAAGAAAAGCTGCTGTTGCCGTGTACTGGGTTTTTAAGCCCAAAGAATAAAACTATCACATGGAGACGCCTATAAATACAGAAAAAAGCCAAATGTTTACATTGGTTAGCAAACATCTGTTTACTATGTTGTTTACATACTGGCGCGATTCTGTTACTTTAGCATGTGATTTATACTCTTACTAAATTTCTCTTTTTGCTACTTTGAACTCATCCATACAAAGGATTAGCTAATGTTTAACCAAGGACATTGAATAAACAAGTAAAAGATTGGCCATCCTGTATTATGTAGTCTAGTTTTAGTAATGCTGGCAGAGACAGGAACAATACATCCAACAAGAAAGTAACATTATTCAGGCCCTCCACAAGTGTCATTTACTTGTTTCTCAAACTTCTGAAATATTTGTACATTTACAAAACGCATTATTTACTATGAATAATTGGAAAGTCTTGTAAACAATGACATAAGAAATGTGTAAAATAGTCTTTAGTAGCAGAAATCTGCAGTAAACAAATGTGAAACACTTGAAAACGTTATCATATAATTTATAATACAAAGACAACCGGTAAGTTATATTACTTTTTATTATAGTACAAATCCCACAAACACTACCAGCACATATACATATACATATATATATATATATATATATATATATATATATATATATATATATAGTCTGCTTTGAGGTACATAAAGTGTTGCATGAGTATTACAGGACATAATCTTAATATTCCTCTGCGCTCCGAGTTTAATATAAAAATAGAAAGCAGTAAATCAATATCAAACTCGCTGTTGTGGCTGTAAGGTTGAAACTAAATATGGCTAACATTCTGTGCTAACCTTAGTTTCCGTTGCATGTTTGTTTAAATGTCATAAAAGACCAATGAAAACGCAGAATCGCAAATTTAAAGAACATATCACTAGCTTCTTGACGCTAACATGCTAGTGTTGGTAACTAGTTCACAGGTGGAGGGAGCCAGGTGACGTTAGCCACGTTAGCTCGCTGCAGCTAGCGCGCTAAGTCGACTCTGTCAAAATAGAGGGTGAAAGCGCGGTGACCCACCATCACTGCTTAGTCAGTAGTATTTCATGTAATGTCCAAAGGCGGTCAGCGCGAGCGTTTACAGTTCACGGTCGGAAAAGCGGACAACGCAGCGGACATATTTACGAGCTCGCAGGAACGCAGCCATTTCGCTGAGCAGCCCGGAGCTTCAGTGACACAGGAAGTGAGGTGAGACTAGAGGGAGGACGGGGGGAAAGCTTCGACAGGCTCCGCTCCGGTGACTGGCTTCTTTATAGGGGTGTGTGAGTGCATCGCTGGCAAAAACACTGGTCACGTGTTAGACCTACTGGGAATCACGAATGATGGAATCTGACTCATCTAATAATAGACAAACAAACCTAGATTGTGAAAAAAGATAGTAATAAACATGAATATGTTAAAGGTAATAGTTAAATGCATGAACTCAGTAATTAAACATTTTTCTTTAACACAGCGAAACAGGAACACCACAGCAATAATATGTATGAATATTTGGCCTATCAGCAATACTTAATTGTTTATTTAATTAGTAAATTCCATGATTCATAACCTTTTTATAACTCACTTCTAAAACGCATTACGTCTCAGCACTTTTTCCACCTTTAATGTCAGTTTATTTACGAAACGTTTTTTTACATCTTCAACTTGACCAAAGAATATAAATGCGATGCAAGATGTTACACGACGTTCACTTCCCCCTTCGCTTTAAGTCTCTGAGTGGTAGTTTTTTTTATTTTTATATATGTGGTATTGGTATATCCATCTAAAGGGCAAAGACCGAAATACACAGAGAATGTGCTACGGTATATTAGACATAACAGGTACCACAGGTATGCACACGTTTGTGGGATTACTTTTAGCAAGGATTGTTCTTTGCCACAACCAAGATATCCGTGATTTGTTTTCACAGCAACGCGAGATTACGGTGATTTCCGTGACTACGGGGCCTATCGGATATTCGATTTAACGCCGTGCTCCGCTGGAGTCACTGGATGCGGTTATCTCCTCTTAAATGCCGCCAGCGACCCGTTCATCCCGCTAAGCCCTTGTTAATGCTTGTCACGGATGTTCAGCTATGCGTTGTTGTCGACCTGACGCGAGGAGGGTGAGTGTTATATGATGCTAACCGTGTTTATTTGAAGTATCACACAGTTCTGCTTAACCAGTCCAGTTCTTTGTACAGTATGTGTTTAGTCAGCAGCTGGGCCAGCAGCAGCACTGCTACACAATTAGCGTTAATTGCACCACGCTTGTTAACATTAACTGCACAAAGCTGGCTTTAAAATGTTAGCTAGAAACTGCTAGGTACAGTTTTATTGCTTTTATATTCTGCATAGCTGGAACTAACTTGCGTCCCTTGTAATAGATGTCTATGGCTAACGTTTAAACATCGTTGATTTCTGTTAGCTTTGTTGGGGCTTAATTAACAGCTACAATAACGTAGCATCCCATGATTTAGGCAGGTTGGGAAGACTATAGCTATTACTCATTTACACTATACAAAATCATGTAAATAAAAAGCACAATTTAAGGTTGCTTCCTCTTAACCTGTAACTGCAACCTTTTCTCACACATTTTCAAAGATTTAATTTATTGTTGTTGTTGTTGTTATCGGCATGTGCATTGCAATTAATTCATCTCTATTCCTTTTTCTTTTCAGTTGGAAGGAGGCAAGTCCATAACACCATGAGTCCCCCAGCTCTGCCCGTGGTCTCGTGCTGTTGTCACAGGAAAATCTGGTTACATTCAGCAACAAGAGGCGAACACATCTCTATTTCTCACCCCGTTATTATCTGCCTCCCAGTGGCGTTCTAGATGGACAAGCATAATGAATAGATACACCACCATCAGACAGCTCGGGGATGGCACATACGGCTCAGTCATCCTCGGCCGCAGTTTGGAGTCAGGAGAACTTGTTGCCATCAAGAAGTGAGTGGTTGTTTAGTTTCTTTCACTATATTCTGATGTTAATATGAAGTTTTGAATAGCTCTTAACCATACATCATACTTCATACATACATTTTAGTACAGTATCAGGCTGGCATCAAAGGTGGATGAGAAACAGACTTTAATGATATAAGTGGTATTTTTCAGAATGAAAAGAAAATTTTACTCCTGGGAAGAATGCATGAACCTTCGTGAAGTCAAGGTAGGTTTATCTTCTACACCTATAACAGTTGGACATTTTTAAAATAACTCAGAAGGATTATAACACAAACTGATTTTCCTTTTTTTGAGTTTAAGGTGTAATGTAAATACTTGGATACTGCATATTTACTATTGAAGTAAAATTGATTTGTAAAGTGGATTTTTATGAGCTTAGTTCCACACTTTAGTTTTTGTTACAGACCTCTCTGTTGTTTCCTTTCCCACCATTTCAGTATGTTACTGTCTGAATCTCCTCGCAGCTCAGAGTCACACACCAGCTGTAAGAGTAGCAGGTGATTGTTGTGTGCTGTTGGTTTTGAGCTCTGGTTTCTGTCCCTGACCTTTTCCTAGAGCTTTGTCTTAAATCAGCCACAGTTATTTACTCGCTGGTTCCTATTGTAGAGTGTTGCTAATTAGACTGTAATGATAGCAAGCATGTAATACCATGACATAAGAATCCCACCACAGCTTTGACCCCTTACTGAACTATAGCATGATTACACCTAGATCATCCCAGTGCATGGGAAAGGTATATTTGTCCATCCTGCTTTTTATTACTCTATATTTTTTTGATAATCCTATATCCCAAATTTGCAGCATTTTTCCCTGAACTACATTGTGTTCTTCAACAAGAAGGTTTTCTTATTGTAATAGGATGTGCTTCTGAGCGTGCTGCAGTGACCTGTGTGTTTTGCCCAGCATGGTTAGAGTTACTGTTTAGTTCCATGGTATTATATAAATTCCACATTTTCATACTTAATCTGTTTGATTCTTTTCAGTCTTTAAAAAAACTCAACCATGCTAATGTGATCAAACTTAAGGAGGTCATTCGTGAAAATGATCACTTGTACTTCATATTTGAGTATATGAAGGAAAATTTATATCAGCTAATGAAAGACAGGTGAGTACAGTTGGTATTTGTTTCTAAATTTACTTGGTAAGTGCTTTCAGATTTCATCAGTTTTCTTTTGTTTTCCTTCTTGTTGCAGGACGCGGCTGTTTCCTGAATCTGCTGTAAGAAATATTATGTTTCAGATACTACAGGGACTTGCATTCATTCATAAGCATGGTGGGTATCTCCAGGCTGCTAAAATGTGTCAGAAATGAAATTTTGTGCAATGTCAGTAAAGATGGTCAAACCACATATGTTTGTTTAGGATTTTTTCACAGGGACATGAAACCTGAGAACCTTCTGTGCATGGGCCCAGAGCTGGTAAAGATAGCTGACTTCGGTCTTGCCCGTGAGATCAGATCCCGGCCACCGTACACAGACTATGTCTCAACTAGATGGTTAGTAATCAAAATGCAGCAATTCTTATATATTAACACATGTTCCTCTAGTTTAGTGCAATCAAATTCCCAGCGCTGACTCTTTTTGTTACCAGGTACAGAGCTCCTGAAGTGCTCCTCAGATCCACATCGTACAGTTCTCCCATAGACCAGTGGGCAGTTGGCTGCATCATGGCAGAGCTTTATACGCTTAGGCCTCTTTTCCCAGGTTCCAGTGAAGTAGACACTATATTCAAGATTTGCCAAGTGTTGGGCACACCAAAGAAGGTAAGGTCACGTGATGATTCAGGATAGAGAATAGTCATCTGTAGAGAGAGGGGTGGATATTGCTCTATTGGGACTAATGCTTTTAAGAGTTCATGAAAAAGAAATCTTGTTAAACCGCATATTTTAATATATACGGTTCATCAAATGTACTTCTCCCTGTAGAACGATTGGCCGGAAGGATACCAGCTGGCAAGTGCTATGAATTTTCGTTGGCCTCAATGTGTTCCCACTAACCTGAAGACACTGATCCCAAATGCCAGTCCTGAAGCCATCCACCTGATGACAGACCTGCTCCAGTGGGATCCCAAAAAGAGACCCGCATCTGCACAAGTAATGTCTGATGTGCACTTGAATAGCTTCCACACCGGTGGTAAAGATCAAAAGCTAATTTTGTTTGGCTAAACCTTGAACTTGCAGGCCCTCAGGTACTCTTATTTCCACGTGGGCCAGGCTCTGGGCACTCCTCAGCAGATTCTTGAGCTGGGCAGACCTCAGCCAAGTCTTGTTCCACTACAGGCTCCGCTTCAGTCCCAACAGACGCTGCAACAGCAGCCCCTGCTGCTTAAGCCCGTGCCCCCGCCCCAACCACCACCTCCCAACCAACACTGCTCCCCCTCCAGGCCTCTCCAGCAAATCCAGCCTTCGCCTGTCTCTGCAGCTCCCCAGGGAGCGGTGTACCAGCGACACACAGAGCTGATGCGAGAGCAGCAGCCGAAGCACATCCTCAAGCAGGAGCGAACTGAAGGAACTCCACAGAGCCATCTTCCTTACATTGTTGACAAGAGTCTCCAGAGCAAGGTAAACTGGCATTTGTTTTATATGTCAGTGCTATTAGATTCAATAGTCGTGGTTACAGTACCGATCTTCACGTCATATTTGTAATACCTCAAATGTGTAATTTTGGAGAGCATTCTTAACATGTGCAGTTGGTGTTTCTTCTATTAGCAAACAAGACAGGAATCAGAAAATGCAAACCTGCTGAGCTGTCAGTTGAAACCGAAAGTAGGGCGGCGGCGTTGGGGCCACGGCACAGGACACCTTAAGGGTGAAGACTGGGATGACTACGAAGAAACGGATCTGACATCCACAACAATTCTCGGAAAAAGTAACTTCTCCACAGGGAAGTCAAGACAGGGGGAGGACACAGTGTGCAGGTGAGGTTATGATCCATCTTCAGGGCAGATTCAGTATCACCTACATAGTAACAACATGGAAACAAGACACTATAATAATATCCTGTACAAATACCACACAGGATATGCAGCCTGTGTTTATGACCTTAACGTTGCTATAGTCTCACCGAACGCTCTGTCTTTCAGATATGGAAATGTTCTGGATTTCAGTAGATCCAGTGGAAAAGGTGATACACCTTTAAACCTGAACAAGGCCGCAGCCTACCAAGAGCCATCGAGGACTGCCTCAGCAAAGCAGCATTACTTAAGGCAGTCAAGATACTTACCTGGTAATATACTGGATTATGCTGCCTGTTGTTAAGTAGGATTTCACTACTGGGATTCAGGGCATCAATGAATAAAACATTATACACATAATCAGTGTTCTAATGTAGACAGTTTGTCATTCTCACTAAACGTCAGATGTTTCTCTTTATGATTTAAGGCAAATATTACATATTTCAGTGCTGTTACCCAAAATAAGATAAGACTTCAAAAACCCCACGATGGGGAAATACACACACAACATTGTTTTTTCATCAATGTTTTGGAGGGGAATGCGCCTCCCCATCTCTGTCTCCTTCAGGCATTAGCACAAAGAAGAATGTGGCCATAAATGCCAGTAAAGATTTCAATGGAAGCCATTTTTGGGGAAACAGTACCATTCCATTTGGAGGGACTCTACCGAGCAGAGGTGCTCATGGTAATCTCCATCACTTAAATGTCAAGTCTTTTGAGTTCATTTTTAGCTGGGTTCCAATTAATGGATGGGCATTTGTTTTTTTAACGCCAGGTACAAATACTATTCCTGGTGGATACATGCCGTCATTTTACAACAAAGGCACAGGCTCTCCTGGTCATAGAGGGCATCAGGGACCTTTAGGGGAATCAACAGCATCAAGTTGGTTTTCTCAAATATTCTGTCTGTATTTTAACAAATAGGTAATTGTTCTTTCCTCATGCATCTGTGCTTTTCTGACTATTGGACCGTTTATTTGTTTTAGATTATGCAACGTGGCGGTCAGGTCGGAGCCAAATCAACACCTCCACCAACCTGCCATCAGCCAACAAGAGCACTCCCAGTCTGCTGCCACGTCCACCGGTGCAGACAATCCACGGGCGAACTGACTGGTCTGCCAAATATGGACACCGTTAGTGGCCTCCCTGGAGCTCTGATCTGTGTCGTAGGAGAGAGATCTGTGCTCCTACCAGCTCTTTCACCTCCAAAGAGTAGGCCTAGTTTTTTTTATTCTAAACCTGTATATACATCTTACACAGCAATAATTATTTTTCATTATGTGTAACATGGATGTTGTAAGTTGAAAAAAAATTATTTGTACGGCTAAATGCAAGTGGCCAAAGTCTGAGCACAGATCTGCTCCTCAGTGTTTTATTTTGAACATGACTACTCTCCTACAGAGGCTACACCCCTACCCTCAGTTTTGTATTGGATTTATATAATTAAATAATTTATTGAATGTTGTTCACCAGAGTGTTTACATAATATGCATATTTGATCTCTATAGAAACGTCACTGTTACTGGCTCTTGGTCCACTAATTACTTTGCCTTTTTTATTTTCCAGTTGTTCATATTTTACGATAGTATCCTTTATTAATCTGGAAACTATTGTGTGTGTGCATCAAATGTTATCAGTGAAATTCAAGGCAGTGCTTTATTTCAGTGAAGTTATTACAGTGCAGGACGTTGCCAAATAATGCACCACATTATATGAAATTATCTTTATTAGGGCAGTATAATGATCCAAGTTAACATATTGTATCCCTTTTGCCAAATTGTTGTTGAGTATTATTAAATCTTTGAATGGTTACTGATGTGTGTCATGTGTCATTTTTCACCAAACCTTTTAAATGTTTGCCTTTTAAAGGTAATCTTTTTTCAAAAGGTTTAGCTCATATACCTAAAGGCAGTTTTCTTACTTTGACGCTAAGACGGTTGATCACGTGTTTAGAGCGACTGGCAGGGAAAAAAAGTGCAATAAAGGACCGATATTAAAATGCGGTCTCCAACTACAGTAGTGTTCGTTACAAAGTCCACGCATAGCTTGTGTAAATACTAAACTACACTTGCACGTTTGACGTAATAGCCGAAGTTTGTTCGCCTGGACGAAGTTGCTCGATCATTTACCCACAATACTTAGCGACAACACATTATTAAACTATATCTCTGGAGGCCAAAACCAACCAATCACAGCCTTCGGCTGATTTCTCCACCTTTACTATAAAGTTATATAACTGGAGCTCTGCTGGTGCCTGTCATTTGTCATTTCTCCCAGACTTTGCCCGAGCGCAGTTGCTGAACCAGCTGACTTCGTTGCATATTCTAAATTTAAGAGCCATGGCTGGAAAAGTTGTGCTGCACTATTTCAATGGAAGAGGGAAAATGGAGTCAATCCGCTGGCTCCTCACCGTCGCAGAGGTTGAGGTAAGAGAAGGCTGCAGTGATGCGAGTCTGGAGCTCGGCTGCTTTTAAACAACAAACCCGTTCCTCTAATTACACTTTTCTTATGAATCCAGTTTGATGAGGTGTATCTGACACGACGTGAGCAGTATGACAAACTCATCAATGGTAAATTGTTTGATTAAGCATATTTCCATTCTTTGCAACCTTACCCTAGATATGACGTCATCTTAGATGAGCGATCAATGTGGGGTTGGAGTGTTCAAACAACCTGTGCACACAGTTTAAACATCTGCCCACTGCTGATTACTCCGACTAGGTGTTTGTGTAATCAGAAGCTGGGAGTGCCGAGATTTAAACAGGTGGTTGTCAAGAACCTGGATTTTACCACTGCTTTACCCTACACTGTTCTGTTTTTCTTCTACAGATGGAGCACTCATGTTCCAGCAGGTTCCCATGGTGGAGATGGACGGCATGAAACTTATTCAGACAAAGGCGATTTTAAAATATATAGCGGAGAAGTACAACCTGTATGGAAAAGACATCAAAGACCGTCTCATGTATGACTTCTTATCTTGTGTACAGTATAATGATAGCTGCTCCGTTGTGTAATTCCAGTAGATGAATGTATCACAGTGATTTGTGTTTTCCTCAGGATTGACATGTACTCAGAGGGGCTCATCGATTTCCAGGAAATGTTTCTCATTTTGCCCTTCATCGAAGATGTTAAACCAAAATTGGACAACATTCAAAGTAGAGCTAAAGAGCGCTACCTCCCTGTGTTTGAGAAGGTACCCACATGTCCAGTATAATGAGAGATTGTAGTCTAATAAGGTCAATAACTAGACCCCATATTACTTGATAAACCTCTCAGGTGCTGAGCGGGTCCATTTACCTGGTGGGAGGTAAACTAAGCATGGCAGATGTGCTGCTTGTTGAAACCTCCCTAATGCTGGAAGAGAAGTTTCCAGCGATCCTTTCTGCCTTTCCGAACATCAAGGTACAAAGGTTTAAAAGTGACAAACTGTAAAGCAGGATCTACACTTCAAAGTAACAACCATGTAATAAAAGTGGTGTTTAAGACAATGCCCGTGTTTCCCTCCAGGCTTTCCAGGGCAGGATGATTCAGATTCCCGCCATCAACAGGTTCCTGAAGCCAGGCAGCAAGAGAAAGATGCAGCCGGATGCAATCTATGCGAAGACTGTGAGGGAGGTGCTCAGTCATATGTCCATTTAATGATTTACTAAACAAACATTGCACTATAATATTGTAGGTTTGACAGTTTTGCTGCTTTTTTTTTTAGATGAATAATTTAGTATCAATCAGAAAATATAGAATTAGCAGTAAAAATTCATGTAACCCTTAAACATTATGCAGCTTTTTAAATGGAACTTTCCAAATAAACAGTTGAGTATTCTTCAACCTCCCGAGTCAAGTCAGTGTATTAATTTACACAAACAGCATGAAAAAGCCTTATTTAAAAAGGCATTTTAAAAAAGTTTATTCAGATTTACTGTTATCACAAAAATAACAAAGACATTTCCTCTAATTTTCCCTTAAAGAGCTCTTGTAAACAGTCAAGTATTAAAAATTGTTTTTTCTTTTAAAGTTATTTCTTTTTAAGTGATTAGAACGTTTCTAATTTTTAAACAAAAATATATCACCACCTTGCACAACTACAAACAAAAAGGGGGGAATGGATGTGAAATATATAATAAAATGTATAGAATAGATTTAATTTTTTTCAAATAGTGATGTTTTATATTGGGCTGACTGTCTAATAAAAGGAAATTATTTCATTTTTCTCTATAAACTAGGTATTGATTCACGGCCGTTAAGTATCATTGATATATAGTGTTAATTGTGTTGTAGTAGTTTGGGCTGTGGATCCAAGGAAGAACAGCTAGTGCTAACTGGATTCCTATTAACTAGTATAGTTAAACTCAGTCCTATCACATACACACAAAAATGTGAGGTCAGGTGTTTAGAAAGGTTTGAATTACACAAGTTCATCAAAGAGATTTACTGCATTAGGTTTACACTCACTGGTAACATCTGCGAGGCTTGTTTTCATGCTAACACGCTTTTTAAAAAGGCTTGGTCACGGAGAGTCAGACAAAAAGCTCTCTGTTTGGTCAGTCTTGTCCCTGCAGTCACATGACGAACAGGAGCAGCAGCCGAAACACCATCAACAAACTGTACGAAGGAGAAAGGAGGTGGAACAATGATACATGAACAAGTGTGTGATACAGTATAAAGTAATGTAAGTTAATGATCCTCCATTTTCTTCAATAAACTTGCTCATGGAGAGTGTGTGACACCGACCTCAGCCCTGTCACAATGCCAGCTGGCAGCAGCTTTCCAGATTTCTTGTATCTCATTCCCATCACGACTGAGAGGACTGCTGAGGACACTGAGAGGCAGAAAGCACCATGACACACTGCCTGAACATTTGAACCTGGTCCCTGCTGTACATTAGCATACTGAGCTGAGCCATACTCACACAGTGAGAACTTGATGTTCCTTGGGTCAATAGACATGTTGTAGGCACCATAAGCAGCTAATCCTCCAAAAACTAAGCCAGCCACCAGGGACATCACACTGCCTGAATTAAAAATGCACAACTATGATTATTTAACACACTAATCATGAGGTTTAACTGTATTTCTTAATAATAAAATATACATGTACATCATACTGTATTATCAAGTTGGTCTTTCAACCTTTTTTCTTGTATCCCATAAATCCTCCGAAGGCAATGGCTGCAGCATAGCCGAACCCAATCCAGTCTATGGCCATTGTAAAGCTGTAAAGAGAAACAAAGGACAAGGTGTCAGGTTGATTTATTATTTATAAAGCATTCTTTTAAAGCATATGCGATATTTCGTCATAAATGTTGGAGATTAGTGGTCTTGCAGATCCTGACGTTAACCAGTTTGGTAACTATAGACAAGAAAAAACTGCTAAGGTCACAGACAACAGTGCTTTTACTTAAACAGTTCAACACCAAAAAGAAAATCAGAAAACCTTGTGCCAGTTGGAAATTGTTTCCTAGAGCAGAGACATTTTGATTTAAGTAAAAAACGAGTAACATTTTGAATCAGCCTTATTCAAGCAATTTTTTGAAATTTTCCATGCAGCACATGGATAAATTAAGTTTGAGGATGCATTTAAATTAACATGTGAAACTGCAGAACTGAAATATTATATGAAATAACCTTGGGTGGCAGACTGTACAGTAACGAGGTCTGTAGTGCCTCAGTGTCTGAGACCTGGTTATTGCAAACATCTACTGAAACGCACACATAGACCATGACCTCACTTTCACTTGAGTTGTTATTGGAGGAGAAAGGCATGACAAGCTTTGAAAATATTTCTCATTTCCTTCCTTTCCTTTTTATTCATATTTGTCATTCTGTAATTTTTAAGTTTTTCAACACTTGCTTACAAAAACGTATAATAACATGAAGCCAAAAAGCAAAACCAAAGGGCTTATTTACTGATTTTCTGCTAACTTGCTAAGGCCCAGTTTGGGGAGCAGGGAAGTGATTTTCCCCTCGGTCTTCTCTGCACTAAATCAACTGTTGGCTTCGAGCTGAAGAGCTCGCGCACGATCACAAAATCCACCAGCCTGCGAGTTGAGCAACACGTCTACCATCATACAAAGGGCAACCAGATAACACCACCTGAACATGAACAGGATGAATGTTGAGGTTCTGGTTTAGTAAAAGCAGAGTTGTGTGATACCATTGGTTTACATACAATATTGCCCTAAGCTAGAACCCAGAACCACCTGAGCTCCACTAACATGAGGCCTGCTATCAAGCCGCTCACAACCACCCCCGGCTTCTATCTACCTCCTCCTTATGTCCATGTGCTACAACACCACCCGCCTCTGCACAGTTCTGATCAAATGACATGAGAATAAATAAGAATTCTGCAGAGCAGAATCCCTGAAACAAAGGAAAGCATCAGTCACAAACTGGTAGTAATGACGGTTTCTGCAGGCAGCTCAACTGGTTTCACAGGACATTTCAACTATTTTGGTTTGACTTGAAAAGGTTCCATATTACACGTTTAGGGTGTAACGTTTAGATCAATATTGTTTTTCAAAAAACATCAAAAACGTAGTTCCAGACTAGTACCAGGGTATATAATAATTCAATTTCAACATGTTAAACTTTTCAGACAAACCAAACTTGTATTTTATACCATGCGGCCACCAGCAGGTAGCGGACGCACCGATAGATGGCGCTGTGAGCTTTACGGTAATTAAACGTGAACCAACAGAGAAGGCATTTAAACGTGCACGCGCGTATTTACGCTAGTAATTTGCGTCAATGCGAAGTCGTTACACTTAAGGCGTTATTATACAAGCCTGGTTGTGTTTATTTTAACACATACCTTGAGCCAAAACAACAGCGTAGCAGTACTTACAAACGTTACCTCCAACCTTCTCTACTTCCTTGTAACTGCCCCCAAACCGTAATACGCATGCGCTGGTTCGCCTGCGATATGTTCGTTGATCTGTATAAAGTGGGAAAGTTACAATTTGCAATCAACGTTTCTATAACGATTATGGCAAAACATTTAATTATTACAAACGCTTCATGCACATAAGTAGCGATAACAGCATTTATGTTATATAATGTGAGTAATTAGAATATTGCTCTTTTCTAACCTTGACAAATAAAACCTGGTATCTTTTGATGGACTTTGCGATGGTGCTGTAGGTCAGGACAACTTAGTAAATATTTAAAATGACTCACTTGAAGTTCAAAAAGTCTATTGGTTTAAGTTACTAATTTATTTAAATGCCGATCGTCCAAATGCAGAGAAGTGATTATGATTCAAATCATAAATGAGAAGGTTTTGGCAATTAATCTAATCATGAAGCCAAAGCTACACAAAAAGGTTTCAACACATTGTTGTGCAGTAGCCAAACCAGAACCAAGTCCAGTCTAGAATTTATGGCTGGGCTTGAAAAGGACTCTCTTCAAACAGAGTCCAAGAACTTCTCTAGCAGAGAAAGGCAAAAGCTGACTGTGACTAATCTACACACTCAATGTGGTGCCTGTTGCTGTTGAATCTACTAATGGTGATTATTTATATAACACATTACTTTTGTTTCATGACTTAGATTAATCTTGATTAATATGTGGCGATCACTTTTTACACGTAAACAACCATATCCCTGATTAAGGTCAGTATTAAATAGCACAGAAAGAAAACGTGACTCCCCTAAAGAAAACCCATTTTATTTCATTCTCACACCCCAAGTTGTCATAACTTGCACACATTAAAGGTTTCATCAGTTAATAATAATCTTCAAAAAGTGTAAATCAATGCATTCGTAGAGCAAAATAAGCCACTATGAACTGTAGACAGTGACTGCCTGCTGCAGCCACCTGGTGAAAGAGAGCCACCCTGGCCCCCGTGACAGCGCCGGGGACCAACTCCTCCAAAGAGAAGGCACAGATTTCCAATTCCAGTTCGCATTTAAATACGGACTAGTTTGTTTCCTGATGAGTTTGTGTGATCCTGTAAAAATGCCTATAAAATGACCGACAAGGCTGATTTAAGAAGAATGTGAATAACTGTACGTTCCGCATGAGGACATGACGATGAGAGGCCAAGTATGTAAAGTGAAAAAATGCAATGTTTCATTACAGTAAACGATGGACATACAGTGCATTTCACAATACAATGATGTTAATAATACAAATGGCTTTGAGTAACCTGTAATACACTGTTAACATGGCTTTGTCAGCTTTTTGCAAGGTAGATACTTTTATCTGAGTAACTTCGTCAATGAACAAATGCATTCAAAAGTAAATGGAACAGTAATTAAACTATATATAAAAATAATAATGTTTTTAGGCAAAAACAGCCAAACATACAAAACAAACACTTATTTTCTTTTGCGGTCTCCAGGGCTGGAACAAAAAGACCATGGACAACAGAGCTGGCTTTGGCAACGACCATCATCTCCAGGGTTTAACCCCTTATCAACATTTTACACTGGTTTAGATTTTAATACATTCCTCCATAGGAGCTCACTGAGTACAGAGACAAAGGCTCTGCTCAAAAACATACAATGCAGTTTGTCTAAAAAAATATTAAAGTTGTTAGAAATTTAAAGGTCACCCTTTAAATTATGCATAAAGAAAAATATGTCATCGATATAAAACAAATCATCTGAGTTTTTATGAACAATGCAGCTGGTGTCATGTCCATGAGCTCCAATAGAGGGCTTCATCCTATTTACTTTGTCCCCAGTGTAAAAACATTGCTTTAAATTAGCAAAGTGCATAATAATCCTGACGAGAGACTTGGCATTAGGACAATACAACCGATATAAATTAGTCAGTGCACTTAATACATAATGATCTTTACTCTATTTAAATGTTTTGAGGAGTTTTAGGACTGACCAGTCTGTGATGCCAAGGTGAACGTGCAAGAAGCTAATCTGGCTAAATCTGATGAAACGGGAAATTAATTTAGATAAGTATGCATGTATTTTATTTAATAATAGAGATGAATGGTCTTTTTTTTGGAAACCCCATACTTTAGCAAATCCATTCATGTTTTCTCATCGTGTCAGGCTGCAGATCCAAATAATGCGAAAACAACACAAACAGGATAAAATGTCACTGTATTCCTATTCAGCTTTCAGGTCAAGGTCAACAGTGAATCAGACACGTGGGATAAACCTGTGAGCCTCTTATCAGACACTGCTCTGCATCTGGAACACCCGTTGTGTTGTTGCGATACAGGATGGCCCCGTCTCCCCATGTCTTTTGTGCGTCTCGTCGTGGCAGCCACTGCCTTGCGCGTTAAGGGGAAACATTTACCCACAGCCAGCCCAGCAGCGTGCCACACACCCAGGTCCTCACGTACAGTTTCCTGCCATTCTCCGTCATCAGCAAAGGCAGCATCAGCCCCCCCAGGACAATCACGGACGGGAGGGTTTTCGAGAGGCTCAGCGGAGAGACTTTGCCTTCCCCAGGGAACCTGTGTTTTTTGTCTGCAACCTCTGACTCGTAGAACTCGGTCAGCAGCCTTGAAAAAGACAGATACTGTTAGGAATTCACAAGACTGACAAAAACCAGAGGAACTGCAGAAGAAACTCGACTGAGATTAAGCAAATACCAGTCTGAAATATTTGTGTAGTGACTATCCAATCCAGACTTAGTCGTCTTTAAGTCTTATGAGCATTAATGAGTTGAAATTAAGATGAACTATTGCCTCCTACAGTTATAGATTCGCTAGCCATCATCTACCAATTTCTTCTAAAAAGTTCTGTTAAACACCGTTTGGCTATTGTTATTGTCCTCACCAGCCAGTTCATGGACCAACAACACGTACTGGATTTTTCAACATGACTAATTGTTCCACTCACGCACAGACTCACCGGTCCTTGATTTCAAACCGCTCATGCAACCACCTGCGGAAAAACACAGACTCGGTAGGAATTTCCTTTATATCCACACGGCTGAAGTGTATGTGGACACGGGGACATTCTTTGCACAGGAATTCTGTCAAAGACAAAAAAACATAAAGAGACTAAACACAAACAGGAAAAGCCTTTCAAGCAAAACGGCACGTAAGGTGAGCACCTATACTCAACACGGGTGACAGGCGCTGTGATGCCAGAGACCCTTGATTAAGGAAAGAAAAGCCTCCTAAAGGTACAAACAAGTCCATTTTTAACAAATATAAAGGACCACATGTTTTAGTTTAAAGATCCGATGCCAAATTACACTAGAGTAAATAAGGAAAAGACAAAGTCGGACAAACATGTAAGCAAGTGTGAACCCTCAAGGCTACATGTCTATCCCCAGCGACCTTCAACTTCCTGTTTCCACAACATGCAATTTTATCAGGAAAGAGGAAGCCTGATCGAAGTCAGCGGTGAACGACTGCTTCACCGGTGCAGAGAGCACCGCCACCAGCTACTGCACCGGTAGAAATATGTGCCAGTATGACAAAGAACGAAAACTCAGTGAACCTACAACAACTGAGCAGAGTTTCCACTGCAGGTGTGTTTGACCAAAGCAATGTTCCAAAATACATGTTAAAAACAAAAACCTGTGATGGAAGGAGGAAGTCAACATGCAGCAAAACATGGTCCTTTTCCAAAATGTAGTGGGCCTGAAAACCTGAGACAAGAAATCTCTCATATCTACAGGAAGAGCTGCAGAGAGAACCTATAGTGATGAATCTGTGGTATTCATTACTGTTTGCTCCATGATCTGAGCAGCCAAAGGTTTGTTGGATGAAAAATGAAGCCTAATCACTGCACCACACCATCCTGAACTGAATGCATATTCTTTGATTAATATAAGCCAAGTACACACCCTGTTTTAGGGCACTTTGTATTGAACACACATACAAACTAAAAGTACCTAATGCAAAATACGAATTTGTTTAAAACTCTACAGAGAAAATCAGAGGAATTCAATTATAATAGAAGCCTAAGGCTGCATGAATTATATTTAAATAGTGAATCAGATTTGACATCTGTGTTGGCTGCACACTCAGGTGAGGCGGGTGAATTCAATTTTCCAGAGAATAATTACACGCCCTGAAATGTAAAAATTAATTGAAGTAAAAAGTCTCTGCAACGCATCTGAGAACCTTGTGTGTGGGTGTTTGTGGATCCAAGTCAGCCTGGTCGACCACCTCTTGGACGTGTTAAGCTGAGTGTTGGCATTAGTTATATGCTAGTAAATCATCTGAAGTTCATAGTTCAGTCAGGCAGCACATAAACCACATATTGTTATCATTGCGAGATGTGTTTATCAGGGGCCATGTCCAAAAACTAACTCCTACTAAGCAAATAGTTAATTTTTCATCTGGTTCCATCTGGACATCTGCTGTGAACTAACATTTGACTTGTCACTGAGCCTGCCAATATGACAAAGTCCAAAAAACTGTTTGTTGCATTTATATAAAATACATCACATCTGTAGTGGAAAAAAAAAACAAACAAAAAAAAAAACAAAACTTTAATTTCAAAGTGAATCTTGGCTATATAGGAAATGTAGTGAAAACACCATTATAATGTTTAATAGTCAACTACTAATAAAGATTTAATGTTAAAACTTTTGTTTTATTATTAAGTTAATGTTCAAACTTTTTCCCCTCTTATTTAAGGATTAAAGTATTACTGCAACTAGTATAAATACGTTGACGGGTTTAATGTGTAAGTGCAACACCTCAAAGCCTGAACACAATGAACTGAGATGGTTCCAACCTAATTAATGCTGGTGAGAAACATCTGTCACGCACAAAGATCAGCAACAGCTGCAGTGTGAACGCACCCTCAAGTCACTTCCACTTATTTGTGAAATTGCTAAAGTCACCTTCACCACATGAGACCAGGAAGTGTGTGGTGCTTATTTTTTAATTCTCTTGGCTATTTGCTATAAAACACACTGATGTTTATTCCAGACTAAAAGCGGGATTTTTTTTAATCTTCTTCTTCAAATGCAAACTGAGCTGGTGGAACAAAAGAGAAAATAAAACAGAGAAATTCCTATACATAGTCCACACTGTTTCCTATGGAATAAGTTAAGGGGTTGTGATAGTGTTGCTATTAAAATCATTTAAATACCCAAACATATTTATTTCAAAACCAAGGTAGACAATGGCCAAAATCCTGTCAGGCTTAAAGATCATCTTTTTCAGGAAACGCCTGCTCACCTGGCATTGATGGCGCCGGTCTTCTTTGGCCTGAGGCGTCTAACGTTCCCTCATAGGCCACTGTGATGTCATACACAGCATCCAGGTGGCCTTGCATGGATTCGATGGCTATGTGAGTTGCTTTCATCCTGGGTGTGAGTGTGTGCTTGAGAACAGCCAGTCCTGTTTGTAGAAACATAAACAGAGTTTGAGTTTGTTTCTGGAACAGTGTGACTATGAACCACACGCCCCATCAGCCTACAGAGTGTGGGTTCTGTTAGAGCACATACTCTCTCAGCCTCTGCTCACTAAGACTTCACTAATAGTAGATAATGTCATATGCACATGTCGGCTCTCCAGAGTGATTTATCTGGATTAACAGGGAAAGGTAATATTCAGAGCTGCGGCAGAGTAATGAGTAATCCCAGCAGATCGGATGCAGTTTGTAAGATGACCTAAACACCACTTGTCAAAAAAAAAAAAAAATCAAAATGATAGAGAGACACCTCTTTTAAGTTACTCTTTAACAGCGTGACTAAGCACAGAACACTCTGATCAACCTGTGCTCTTTGAATTCAGCAGTTTTGGTAAAAGCTGACCAGGTTCTGGCACCAGAATCACTAATCAGAAGGCTATTTAAATGAATGCTGCAGTTTATCTTTTTAAGGAATTCTAATTAATGCTATTCAACAAAAGAGGCAGAAAAAAATCATAATTACAGAGTCAATGAAGTGGCAAAATCATCTAGATCTGAAATGTTAATGTTTCTGCCTTTCGGTTAATCAGAGTGTTACATCGTGATACGGTTTTAAACTGCACATCCTGATGATCAGTGGTCAAACAGTCTCTTGCAGGGGTGACAACCAGAGTCAGCTGTTTTACAGACTGACTCAGGTTGTGTTGAATTAGTATGCAGCAGTAAATGGCTGCTATCATGACACTACCTTCTTTTGCAGCAAAAGCCTGGCTGGAATCAATAACATTCTTGAGCTCCGGATTATAACGAGTTCCTTCAGGGAAGATGACGAGGTACATCTGTGGGGAAAAGAAAACACAGAATCAGATGCTTGTAGTTCACTGTAGAAACATTAGCTTTACTGTGAATACTGAGCAAATGAATAGAACCCACAACATTTTAGTGAACATTCAAAGCTTGAAAAATTATTTTGGGTTTTTTTTTTTTTTTTTAAAACAGAAGCTGGTAATTATGAGACACACATCTGCCAGTGTGTCTTCCATTAAACAAATACATATGCTGAGGCTAATTAACAGCATTTCTAAAGTGGCCTTACTGGTGCTCCACAGACAGTTTGACTGGTGAGCTTCTTCCTCATTGCCCTTTCATTAAACTTTGCACTTCGCTTCACGTAGATTCCTCCATGCTGGAAGAGAAATTTGATTAAAACCAAAGTGAAGGATATGAGGAATGTTAATTGAGCATCTTTACATTTGTGATTGACCGAATGACATTCAAATACTCACATAGTTGCATTACCTGAGAGAAATACCATCCGTAAAGCGGCAGCCACTTAAGTCCATCCTTAAGGACGTACCTGACGTGACCGAGTGCACTCTGTCTGGTGGCCAACATGTCAGCAATGATCCAGTCGACTATGAAGATGGAACATTGGCATTAGATAATTAAATTGTTTTTCACAGTGGATTGCATTTGCAACACAAATGTATTACCTGTGCACTGATGATTAGACAGGTAGACAACATTCTCTTTGTTCTTTGGTATATCTCCATAAATAATGATCTACAAGAAAGAAGTAAAATTTACTATGGAAAGACTCAGGTTAAGTGGATTACAAAAGGTTTTTTTTAAAACATACAAAATGAACCTGTGTTTTTCATTAATTAAGACTTTGCCAACAACAAAAGCTGCAAAGACTGCAGCTTTTCAATAAGCCTAGGAGGATTTATTCGACGCATACTTTCAAATCTACCCTACTTCAGCTTACTCGCTTCCTGTTGGCGGGACACCGCAGTTTGACACCAACAGCCTTATTGGGGCCCAAGCTTACAGCAGCCTCCACAATGCGGCCGTTGTTGCTCTGCGCACCTTCACATACTAAGACCAACGTTCCAAGGAGTGGCAGGGAAAGGTCAAAAGAATGCAGGCTCTCTTACAACACATCAAGTTTGTCAGGATTTTGTTGGCCAACCTTGTCTGGCGCCCTTTTCCATTCAAAAGAAGTTGCTTCATTTGCATGTATACAAAGGGTTTTACAGTTTAGACTAATTTGAACATTTTCAAAAATAAAAGCGCAAGTACATATAACATCCAGCAGACACAACCAATGACAGGCTGCCCTTGCTTTTACTGTGTCATTGTATTTCTATTTTTAGACATGATGATACAATCCTCCAATTTTAATAAGCACAAACACTGGCCTCACTACAAACATCACTTAAGTCTTTAACCATTAGAGTTTCAGCAAGTTTTCATGCATTGAAAGTAATGTCACTTACCTCAACTCCTGTGTAGTTCTCAAAGAAGAAGAGGACCATACTCTGGTAGATGTTGTACAGTCGGTCATCCAACTTGTGATACAGTTTTGCAGGCAAAACTGTTGAAAGCAGGCGCCAAGCCCCCCATGACAGAAGATACGCTGGCGCTGTGCCCAGCATGATCGTGGCTGGAAACCAGTACCGCAGCGAGTATGTATGTACAACCAAGGAGAGCAGCATGATCGCACCTCTGACCCCACTCAATAACTAAAACCCCTGAAGCAGAGCGCTGGACTAACTCCACGAACACTGTGACCAAGTAACAGACAGTACGTCCTATCTATCCCACATCACACCCGGCCCACGTTCAGCACACCTGTTCTGACAAGTCAGCATAAGAAAGTGAGGAAGCTGCAGCAGGAAGAGAGGAGTCAGGAGCTATCGGGCTAAAGCTAAATTTAACCTTGTGTGCAAAAAGAAGCTAGCCAAGTGCAGTTCAGAGCTAACGAAAAGCAACACAAAAAGCGAAATAACTGGACTTATGCTGTTACTATGAGCATCTCGGAACGAACTAAACCTCCCCCCGAACTTCTAACGTTACAACACAGCGACACAAGTTAGTAAGAGACACTTTACTACAAAACGTGTTTAGCAAGACAGGAAGTTTTACCTAAAAACACATTGGACATGAACTCTCTCCCACAGCACGAGCACAAAAACTAAGTCTGGACAAAATGTCAGCTCGGCGACTGCAAGACAAAGTATGATCTATTTCCTTCCGCACATCAGCATCTTCGTCCAGATGGCTGTTCTTTAACTAGCTCCTTGCAGTAAATGTCACACACACGCCTCACGCTACGTAACACCGCCCCGCAACATCGACGGAGCTGATTGGTCGAGAGAAGTAGCATTAGCCAACCAATGGGAGGAAAGGCAAAATGAACGCCGTACGACTCCACATTAAAGGACCATCACGACTTTTTTTCCACGTCCAACTTCAAGTTTCTGCAAACAAAAGTTTCATTCTCTATATTTCTTTACGTTAATTTGTCTTGGAACATAGATACAAAACAAGCCACAAGTCCCTCATTGGATGACGTTGGCTGTGCTGTAAAGGGAAAAGCTGTGCTGGAATAATGACCTATGAGAATGTTTGAAGCATGATGTAAACCAGACTAATTATATCAAGTAAGGAGTTTGGTTAGATGGTGTTGACAGGCCTTGAAATCACACATTATGCTACACGTTCAAAGGTTTTGACGTAGCCTTTGGTGTGTGAATGTTTCAGGGTGGGAGTTAATTACAGACACCTTTGCAGCTATTCAGCGAAAACCACTTAAAATTACTCTGCATGTTTAAGACCTCTTCAAAGCATTAAACAAAGACTTTTAGTTTATCATACTGCATTAGGGAGATAACGGAGTGTGTGGCCTGTTTCCTTCTCAGGCTTGAACACAACTGACAAGTGTGAACATCAACTGTGACACATTCGGTACTACATTCATTTTAAGTATAAGGCTTTACACTAACTCCTTTTTCTGTCTAAGTTTTACAATGACAAATGATCAAATGGTAAAAACGGTATTTATTAACAATGACATCCACAAAAATTGCATAATGATTGAATATATTATCATCATTACAGTGACTGCAAATATTTTTGAAATCAAAAATTCCTTGTTCCTTGTTGCAGAAACCATGTCCAGCAGTAGTGGTTGCTACTAAAAATATAAAAATTTTAAAGGATTCACATATAGCCAAGGCAGTTCCGCATGTTTCACAAACAGTACAAACTGTATAGACAAAACCATGTTTATATAAATAGATAGATAATGAAAGATAGGAGTTAGAATTTTAAATGAAAGGGGAAAGTCTCACTTTTGTCCTGAAGTAACAGTTCACTTCCTATTAAAATCCTATTTTTTTCATGCTTTCAAGTGTTTGATGTATTTACATGAGTATGGCCTTTGTAGTAGTCTTTGTATTAAATATCTACACATTCATTAATGGAGGTTTATAAGGAAGTTGAAGGTTCACAGTGAGGTAGAGGCACTAACAATAGGAGAGAAAGAGCAAAGCCTTTACAGCATTTAGACAGTAAATTTCTAAGTTCACGTATAAAGATTAAATTCTGTTTTATAGCACAAGCACTCGCACTGTAAGGCTTGTAATTGATTTATTCATCTGTTTCCATGGCAATAGGAAGTTAATGTCTTAAGAACTGAAGAAGCCTCTGAACACAGACGCAAAGGAACACTGCAGGGTAGAAAGTGACCAGCACAAAATGAATAAAACTAAACTTTATAGCAACAAAAGGATTCAACTGTTTCACTCCAAGTCATAGTTGTCATATGGCAGCTTCTTCAAATGCGTGATACTATCTGAAATAAAGTCACAAAACAGCAGCTGTCAGTCATATATTATAAGAATTTGACATTTTACAAAGGGACCATCAGGAAGCATCTTACCCAGCACCCACTGCTCAGAGAGGATCCTGTTCCCCTCTGGCCTCCTGCCATTGTACTTGCCTACGCAGATACCTGCCTGACGCACACTTTTGCACACTGTGCCTCCACAGAGCTTGATTAGCTCCACCAGACTCTCAGTGGGTGGCTGGGAGTGCTGGGACACAAAGATGACTGGCTGGTCTTGGAACAGGTCTTGCTGGTGTTCCCCAGCCGACAAATGCCTCTGGAGACGACAGATCTGAGAGGAGAGACCGAGACATAATTAACAAAAAAAATTGACTGTTCTCAAAAAGGTTCAGCAGGACACACAAGAAGTTCCTGTTCAGCTTCTGTTCAAGAAAACAAGACTGAAATAAACCTGACAAACTTTCCAGTTCCAGAAATGTTGATAGTTTAGGTTGACATTTTGGGAAAGTGTAACATAATATAATATGTATAATATATACATAATCTACACAGCATGTATGTTTAAAAGCTGGTAAAATCTTTCTGTAACAAAAACAAAATTATGTATTGATTTCTTCTTCAATTTATGGTCATTGTTGCAAATCACAATTCTTTTCTCTGATAAACATAAAAACATGCCAAGGGTTTACAGCACACTGCACGTTTAAAATTTAATCGTGCACCTCAATCCTGAAAAAAATTATTTGTAAGTCATCACAGCCACACATTAAAACCTGGATTCAGTTCTCAGACTGACCTCAAGGTGGCTGGAGTGATAGAGCAACAGCCGTAACAACTAGGCACACAAAAACAGAGCACAGAAAAGCATGAGCAAAACACAGAACCACCCATGAAATCCTAATTAAAAGACCATTTTACTGGCATAGGACACGCCGCACATTTAGCAGTACTTCAGCTGAAGCAATGCTACAGCTAAGCTCTAAGCTACAGAGCCATCTCACACGCTTGGCTTGCTTTAAGCAAACTACATTGTTCATACAGGATTGTCAGCCCAGAACATGTCACTAATGCTTGATGAGTGGCATTCTACACACTGACTATAGGCCTGCTCTGCATCCAGCAGGGGTCAGCTGTAAAACTGAAGGAAGCCAATCGGCTCTTTTCTCTGTTGAATGCCAGGAAATAAGCCTTTAGACCTTAGTCTTTTGTCGGTGTTAACACGGGTTTCACTTAATCAGAGACTTGTCAGGAGAGAAAGACAATCATTGAATACTGAGTCTGTTATGAGAAATTCAGAAACTTTAAAATCACTCCACATAAAAGATGAAAGACGTGGTGCTTTTCGTGGTGCTACGCAGCATTTGAGAGTATAATAATCCTGCCTCTTTAAATGTCAATTAGATTACTCAGACATTAAGTGTGCATGAATCTTAAGGCTGGACTTAAATATAAATGATAAATTGCCCCACATTGTTACTTAAAGATCCATTTTTCATGACTCACATTTAAAGCATGGTGCAACTCAGTTTTCCAATCTCCACAGGCTAGTCTCACAAATGTCAAAGGTAACAAGGTTTTCCTGATAAACAGAGATAACGGCATTTCAATGTGCCACCTTCTATTTACTGTTCACGCAAAAAAGAATCACCTCCACTTATTTTGACAACCAAATCAATACCCATGCAGACAGAACATTGTATATACATTATTCTTGCTGTGCAGTGATTCTGTCAAGCAGACTAGCAACATGTGGAGCTCAATAGCAACACAGAGTCTCAATAAATTACGCCAAAGGGCTCTGTACAATGGAATCCAGAGCTAGATGACCTTACATTTCATCAGGCATGAGAAAACGACCTGATGTGTGGCACAGTGACGATGTGGCTTAGTGATAGCTGAATGAATGAATGGCCAGTTGAAGCTTTAACACTGTTTATGTCTCTTGCTGGTGAATACAGTGTTTGATTGATGCAGTCTCAACACCTGAAAAATCTGTATTTTTGGAATTATGACAAGTCCTTCCTCTTTAGTAATGTCCCTTAAATACAGCATGGTGCATTTCTTTTATACAGTAACTATTACATCAGTCTGCTTCCCGTAATTCAGTTACGTTCTACCAAACTGTAGAGGGAAAATATTTGAGGCTTTCCTGTCACAACATGATATACGACTGACATTAAAATGTGGTGATGCTAAGTTAAGCACTGTAAAGAAAACTAGAATTTGAATAATTATTTATTTTTGTGGTATAAAACAGTAGATTTCAGTAACTGTAGCTTACCATATACAGTCAATCTGCTGTACAAACAAAGTAGGAAAATACCTTCCTTTCTTATGAACCACATACTCAAAGTGTGTTTGTCATATCCCGGGAAATATTTTTCAATGAATGGGATGGACTGGGATACTATCGGAGTGTTCTAAAGACAGCTGCATCCTGAGTAGCAGAAAAAACACGTGGGTATTGTAGGAGGATATAGTGGAAGATGTGTAGTTTGTGTATCAGCTTGTCTGTGTGGTTGTGTGTGCTGAAAGGAATCTCCACTTCACTGCCTGTCACAGTGACTGGCCACAGAGGGGAGGGGAGTGGTTTAAACAGAGTTAGCTAATCAGAGGGGCCATGGGCAGCTCAAACAAGTGGTTGGGGGCTTGATGAAAGGCAAGCACATGCAGTCTGGCACCAGTGACCTAAGGGAATGACACAGTCCTTCTAATTCCTGATGGCTTTTTCTCCTCCTACCACTGAGAGGTAATAAAAGGAATGTGCACAACCTCGAGAGGATTGTTTACACTTGGATGCTGTTGGAGAAAGAAGAGAGGAGATTACTGAAAAACTACTACGCTATAATTGTAAAGTTCATATTTAAGATCCACAATGAAGGTCCCGCATGCGTACATACTAGTTTTGAGTTTCTGCCTCTGCCTAGGGACAACATATAGTGCTGCTGGCAGGAGGCAATATCAGATTCAAAATGGTCCATGCAGCTACACCTTTCTGCTGCCCGAGCAGGAAAACTGCCGCACACAGAGCAACAGCTACAATTATCAGGTTCAAAAGGATGGAACTATGGACAATGACGAGTCGGCCCAGAGGCTGGAACAACTGGAGATCACCATGGAAAACAACACACAGTGGCTGCTTAAGGTAAAGTTGTGTCATATCGATCTGTCAGTCCTGTGATTAACAACTACTTAATGTGGTTGATATAGTATGTATAGTGTGATACGTTTAGTGCACAGACATTGGTGATATTCAGGAGGACAATATGTACTTAAGAACTAAAAGAGTGTCCAATGCCAGTATCAGTGGGCAGATTGTCATTTTCACTCATATTGACTGTGGTAAAGAAGGCAGCTACTACTCAAGCTGGATAAAGTTTTAAAATCCACAAAAGAACTGTGTTTCCTTTCGACTAATTCAAGCAATGGTTTAAAATATGAGAGACAATTGTGTTAAAGCTTACTTTATAAGCTAAAAGCAGACACATTCATAAATTTTGATTTAGCAAAAGATTGCAAGCAAAGGCAGAAAGGTACTTGAGCTACTGAGACAGTTTCATGGCATACAAGAGGACATAATGGGTCTGACAACTGACAAAGACTCGACACAGGTGTTCACACGAGGGATGCATACTTCCTTTTCAGACCGCTGAACCATTACGCTTGTGAGTGAAAGAAGAAGGGAACTGCCGCTTTTTGCAGCTCCCGCTCTTCACAGTGACCTGTACAAGACAAGAACGCCTCACAGCTTGATCGCACAATACCCATCTTGTAACATAAAACAAACTCTGATTTGTATCACAGGAGCTCAGAGTCCTTTCATGTTCATCACCGTCTAGACATTCAGTAACTACTCTCACATGGATAAAAAGTGCTGCCTCAGAAATAATCCATTCAGAGCACAAGGGAACATTGTAGAAAGTCCAATAGCACATGCAATGTAGGACTTAATAAATAAATATGTATGTGAACATGTAGTCATTCTGGCAAGCTGGTAGTAGAAGGGTGAGCCTTTATGCAACTTCAGAAATTATAAATTAAATGGCTGGATGCGTGTAAAATGATGCGTTTCATATGATTTGGAACCTATGTGTCCTTATCACAACCGAATTAAAGGTCTGTGGTAAGGTTTAGACCAGTGTGTTAAATTACATTCTCCAGCATTATCATCAAAAGACCAAACGAGAGACTAAAACTGAAGACGATGCAACATAAATGAAGCATTACACTTATTTTTAATTTTTTCTATTCTACTGATTTACTAGGGTTTTAAGGACAAAATTCAATGTACAAGACATTTAACTTTAGAATATTTAATATTTGTATTATTTTTAAAAAATTATATTATATATATCCACAGTATTAGGCAGAATTCTCCCACCTCAATAGATTTGGGGGCCTATTGAAAAAAAGGAATGGAAATAAGCAGGTATAAAAAGAAATTACTGCTAGATGTGAAAAAAGCAGAAAAATGTTAAGTCTATATACTTACAATATCTATATTTACTTCCCTTAAATAAACTGAAACAACAACTAATGGACAAGTACTTTTAAGTTTAAATGGCACTGATACAGTTCTAGGGGTTAATAACGAGTAGTCGGTTTTTCTTTTTGCAGACAGGTACCAGTCTTCATGTTTGTTCAGACCGAGTTCTAAATACATGGATTTCACCTCCAAATGTGATCTATCCGTCTCAAAGCAGTTTCCTCTCAAAATGACCCTTCATGTGCCAATGACAACAGAGTAAAACAATTTGTTGTCACGCTCTCTTATGAATCAGGAACACAGTCATCCCTTATAGACAATCACGCTGTCCGATGTTTACGCCACAGTCCCTTTGAGGCACACGGAGTAAACATCTGATTAGATCACTGAGAATCAGTCGGACATCCTGCTAACAATTCAAATGACAACCTTCGTCAAGCCTCTGTGTGTCCCCAAGAACACAAACAAACTGGACACACAGAAAGGAAGACAAACACAATCAGCTAATTGTTGTAATTGTCTCAAAAGAAATAGAAATATTTGTTTGTTTAGTTTGTTTCCACTACTGATAGATGAGTAAATAATAGAAGTGATTAGGCAAACGTACTGTAGATATTTAACTGACACTGTTTTCTCTCATGAAGGATGTAACTTCTCACTCAACACTTCCATCCTGTTTATGTGTTGTGTGACCTGATTGCCACTCAGGAACACCATGCAGGAAATAACTGAATGATTGGACTTAGTCTAAATCTGGCAATGCTGTAAGGTAAAGAAGTTTGTGTAACATTGAATAAAGCTGTTTAAAGGT
Organism: Betta splendens; assembly: GCF_900634795.4. NCBI lineage: Eukaryota > Metazoa > Chordata > Actinopteri > Anabantiformes > Osphronemidae > Betta > Betta splendens. The sequence continues at coordinate 10,458,418 of NC_040895.2, forward strand.
AACCGGCTGTTTTCTGTGCTACAGCTGGAGAACTACATACAGGACGGCATGAAGCAGGACATGGTCCAGATTCAACAAAGTGCTGTGCACAACCATACGGCCACGATGATTGAAATTGGAACAAACCTGCTGAGTCAAACTGCTGAGCAAACAAAGAAACTGAGCAATGTGGAAGCACAGGTGAGGTAGCACTCTGTTTTATCCTAATAAAGCTTATAAAGTCACAAAAATTTCTACCCTTCTTCATAAAGATACATAATACACATATAAAATGCTGTGGGTGTCCAGTATGTACACAAATTCAATTATGTATATTCAGAGTATCACAAAGCAGAGAAAAACAGGCATGACTGTGTCAGTTTATTATAGTTGCTCCACGTCAATGACCTTATGTGAGCCAACTGTACAGCATTTCCTGTTATTAGCACTCTCGTATTCCCACAGAAACGGTCTATCAGTTTGTCACAATCACACATCCGTCTGTTCAAAGACATCAACAGCTCCATTGGAGACACATCCAATGGAGAGATCCACGTAAACAACCTGCTTTTTGCTGAGTTCAGTTCCTCGAAAATGGGAAATCAGAGGCAAGGTCCCCAACCCCAGGGTTTAGTTCAATACGTCTGCCTGTGATACATACGTAGGTTTTTAGGCTTTTCCTGGTTCAGGTGTGCCTGCCGTATTGGAATTTGTTCGAGATTTCCGGACATATTTTTCCATTTTGGCAAATGATTGTTTGTTCCACTAAAAAAATCCACTGATGCAATAAAACAGCCAAATTACCTGCTGACTGGACACTTTTAAGCCACTGGGGACTGTTCACGTTTATTGCTCTTTGACTATAGTTTTCTGGATTGTTAGGATATTTAGCTGTCTTTTAAATGTATAGAATTGCAATATAATTATATTATTATATTATACAATATTTTGTTTTGTTACAGCACTAATGTTTATAGGGCTGTGTTTTCACATAATACTTATAGACAATAAAACAATTTACATCATAAGCATAGATAATTAAAAGGATTAGTAGGTTGGCAGCTATGTCTTGTCAGAGCTCAACAGAATTTCATTTTCTTTTATTTTAGGTAATTTACCACACAACCAGACTTGAACGGCAACTTCTTGAGAATGCCTTGTCAACCAACAAACTGGAAAAACAACTAATTGTCCAAACAAATGAAATCCATAAACTGAGCGACAAAAACAGGTTAAGAAATAAAATCACACAGCAAATAATTTTTCCACTAACGGTACAGCTTTGGGCCAATACATCCAGACAGAGGTCACTGCTGAACTCATCACCTGCTTCTTAACAGTTTCCTTGAGAAAAAAGTGGGGGAGATTGAGGCGCAGAGGCAGGCGGAGCTGAAGATATTTCAAGAGGAAAAGGAGCAGCTCCGGAGTCTAATACTGAGACAGACAGCAATCATAGGCGAGCTGGAGCAGCAGGTGCTTAAAGTCTCAAGCAACAACACTGTCCTACAGCAGCATCAGCAGGAGCTGCTGGACACTGTGAACAGCCTCATTCAAAGCATCTCTGCTGGCGCAGTTCAAGGTCAGTCACCACTAAATCCCAAAACTCTATATAAGTTATTTATCAATAAAGAAAAGAATGAGTTTTATATTCACACGTGGTGTTGTAGACACTGAAGTCTGAAGTCTGAATCAGCTTTTTCAATTTTCTTTTTCATTTGAGCAAACAATGCAGAGTTAAAAATCTTTCCTGTTAAAGTTCAACCAATGTAACAGTGATGTCAGGGTTCAGGCATACAATACTTGATTTGAAAAATGAGTCTTCTTTTAGTGACAATTAGGAAATGACAATGACCCTTTATATTTTTAGAAAATGTGAAATAATCAAATGAGGACATTCATTTCTCACAATACTGTGCTGTTAAAATAACAGAAGTTATTTTTTCTATAGAGGCTAAAACTGCCATGATGCAGGATACTCCTACAACATTCATGGACTGTGCTGCTGTCTACAAGGCAGGAAATACCCAGAGTGGAGTCTACACTCTGACATTACCCAACACTACAATAGAGGTTAAGGTAACGTAGGCTCACTTATGTTTCAGACTGGTTTAACTCTAACCCAGCACTACCGAAATGGCCCACAGTTAAGTACAATTATTGGCACCCACACTTTCACGCCCTTGTGAATAAAACATGGTAAACACTATGTAAACAGCATTTTGTTTGAGGGTTGGCGAGTGAAATTAAATGCTCTCAGACGTCCATTAATGATGTGCATGTTTGGCCTCAAGCTGTGATCTCCTTAGATACTCAGTTGACTCAACAGCTACTCAACAATCAAGCCCTAGATTCTGTCTCCCTCCCCTTCAACCTGACTTGCTTTAAACAACCGCAAAGGATTTTCAAATTGTAATTACATAAATGCATGAATCCAGACATTATGCCTGAAATATTAATTACAACAACTAACTATTTTCATTGTGTTTAAAGGCTTACTGTGACATGGTGACAGAAGGAGGTGGCTGGACAGTCCTACAAAAACGCTTTGATGGCCATGTGGACTTTCATCGGACGTGGCAAGAATACAAAACGGTAAAAGAAATCATGGAAAGCAAATCTTTTCTCACAAAAATACTGTATAACCTAGAGCACCAGATTCTTTCTAAATGCACTAAACAGTGTCCAGATTTGGTTTTGGCCACTGATGGAAAGTGTTTTCTGGGCCTGGCATTTCTACACTGTTGCATATGCAATTAGAAGAGGATAGGGAAACTACAACTACCACAGAGATCACCATCTACCATCTATCTAAACAAAGCAAATGATTCATGCTAGCTGCCATACATCCTTATTAACATCTGGCTGTAAACACACAAAATTAATTTAGTTATTTTATACACTGTTGAAAGTATTTTAAACATTCTTATTAAATTACAAACCTCTAATAGCCAAGAAGTAAACAGATCATGTTTGTGGTTTTGTTATTGGATATATAATATATATAAGTAAATATAAATTCTCTCCGCTGCAAGAGTTCAGCAAGGTTTAATTACATTTGTGTCTTTTCAGGGATTTGGAGAGGCTTCAGGTGAATTCTGGTTAGGGAATGAATTTGTCTCCAGACTGACAAATCATCAGTCCTACAAACTAAGAATCCAGCTGAGTGACTGGGAGGAAAACTCTGGATTCTCACTGTATGATCAGTTTTCTCTAGACACAGAAGCACAAAATTACAGGTATGTAGTTAAAAAACCGAACAAATAAAATACAATAAACATTGCTTGGTGGCGATCACTAAATACCAATCCATCTCCTTTGAGCTAAACGTTCAGAGCTTATGTAGCTCAAGTTATTAAGGACAAAGACGCCCTTGAGAAAATTTTATAAAATGCAGCCTAAATATTGAAAGATTAGCAAATATTACGGAGCAATTAACAGTTACATTAGTCACACTATTAAATAAAATTATTCAGACCAAGGTGTCCTCATTTAGGAGGTACTGTAATGCTTATTCAAGCAAGATAAATAGAAATAATGATCCAGTTCAATATAGGCTGATTATCAGGTTTATTGTCTACAAATTTTAATGGACAGTAAAAATGTGGCTACATTAATGGACACAGTAGGATTGCTCATTTCCCTATGAATTGCCCTGCTTGTTAACTTCTACCTCCACAAATGCAAAGGATTCATTCTAGAATCCTTAGTTTTAATCCAACACACACACAGTCTCTAGGCTGTGTCATACATTTATTTATCACCTGCAAACAGACTAGCTTCTTAATACAAATCTATTTGAATACAGAACACATTATACATATTCCTCAGGGTGGTGGGTTCTGCTGTTTAAGACAATTTACTTGCTGACTGGCTATCAGTATATCGCCCAAAAAAGTAAAAACATAGAAGGGTCTGTATTCGAAAAGTAGAAAATATAAATCATCTTGTATATCTACTATTCAATCTTGGCAATGAAAATAACCTAATCTAAAGAACTTGTGCTTTACCAACTGTAGCTGATTCTAGCATTGGAATTGGATAATTTCTTTTGAATGTAACAATCAGACATTGAAGTGCTTCACATGAACAGTCCTGTTTGTCTACTTGCCTGTGACCACTTTGGTCCTCCGTTCATTTTCTCTATAGTTATTCTATACAACTCCTACAGATAAAACTAAACAAATAACTTTAAATAAATATAAGACCTACTGATGCAAATAGATCACACTCTATTATTTAAGCCAAAACCAAATCGAACGAAAAAGTAAAGCTATAGCCGTGCAACCTGAGTTGGTCATCACCGTTGAGGAACTGCACTCAGTGACTTCCTTCTACCCTTCCTTCATTTCTCCTTTTCTCTTCTACAGGATACACCTTAAAGGCTACAGCGGAACTGCAGGCAAAATAAGCAGCATCGGGCAGCCAGGAAGTGATTTCAGTACTAAGGATGCAGACAATGACAAATGTGTTTGCAAATGTTCACAACTGACAACAGGAGGTAAGAAACATATTTTTGTAAAGAAGGTGTGCTCCACAAGTCTCTGTATCTGTCAGTTAAAATAATAACACAATATGGTAAAGGCTATGTCTATAGTGAATTCCCACCCACCCAAATTTTGGCTCTACCCCAGAAATCTTAGAGGGCATCTTAAGGGCTCCTGTTCTTTTGTGGCCAGGTCAAAGAGCACAATTAGCTCGGAGTTAATCACTGATCAAACCATTGGGGAATTCAGTTCCTACAATGGCTGACATTAATAGCCTGGGAACACGGCTTAAAGGTCCCTCTCCTCTCCCTTGAAATTGAGTCTGCTGCCAGAAGTTTTTCTTCCTCTGTATTCGTGCTGCCAAGTCAGCATGAAAGCATGAAAATGCTAACCCTATCCCTTTTTCCCATGAGGGGTCTCTCACAGGGGACTCCATTCACATTATATAAAACTGTAACTGACTGGCACCGAACCAATGTAAAGAGGGCAATTATTAAGCTGCCTTTATGAATGAATAAAGAAAATAGGAATTGTTGTAGTAAATGTGTACATGAAAGCTAAAGGCCCCCACCTGTTGATATAATGTGTTTTTAATGTGAAATGTCAGTCTGTTTACACGTGTGATAGAGTACTACTACATGTGTGAAATGATAATATTCAGCTAAGATGCTGCAGCACATATAAAGCCACTGGGATACAGCTAGGCATATTATAAAAACATTATTGAAGAATATAGATGTTGCAGAAAAACACAATCATGCTTATTTATTCTGTGATTGCTCAATTATAGTGGCAGAGCCCAAATTTAAACCCCCACATGGTATCTTTCTATTTCAGAATTCACCTTCACCAATCTACATAGACTCATACACTTACAATTTTGTTTATCTCTTAGGTTGGTGGTTTGATGCCTGTGGACCTTCCAATTTGAATGGGGTGTATTACCAACAAGGTCAAAACTCCAATCGCTTCAACGGAATCAAATGGTACTACTGGAAGGGTTCTGGCTACTCCCTGAAGTCAACTACAATGATGATCAGACCAGCTGACTACACAGCTCATGTTTGAATAAAATCTCTCAGATTGAACAAAGTGGGGAAAAAACGAAGCAACAAACAAAGTCAGAAATAACTTTCTCAAGGCAGCCAAAGAACATGAAACTATTTTTTCATTCCTTTGCAGAAACAAATGTTGCACTGACAAATAAATTTACTATAAATGCCTGAGGGAAGCATAAATAGTCTTAGGTATAGTAACTGTATCAGCTAACCACTAAAAGTTAGAGTAAAATTTGGCATTACTTATTTTCATTTATTTAATATTTTTATCTAGTTTAAGTACCCCTTAACTAGGGTTTAAAGCTGCCAATATATTTGTAAAAACAGTCAAATGGTACAACTTGCAGATACAGTACACAACCAGCACAAGTGTTGTGAAAAAAATTTAAATGTTAAAATACCACAGAAAGTGCTAAAATGATTTTATTTTTTTCTACAAAGAATATTTGTACATTAATTTTTTAATTTATATGTAGACTGAGTTTGATATTTAAGATAGTTCTATAAAACAGAGGCTTGATATGGACCGTGCGTCTTCATTCAAGCTAGTTAACAATTTAATTGCACACAAAAAAAGAGGAACTACTTTGTGTATGTAATATAAATCTGCAGTACCTTACCGCATGCCCATCCAAAATGGTGATGTTTGTTGCAGTTTTGGGGAATTTGTATTTATGTACTGTTCTTTTAAAGCCATAACAACTTGTCTTGTCATGGTTTTTTGTGTTACCAGAAATCACAGCCTTTAGATTTTGTTTAAATGCCATGGGTTCCAGGCTCTGATTTACATGAAGTTTAATTTTAAACACAACCAAGGTCTGAACATCCTCATCCTGTCTTCTCCATAACTAATTCTATGCTGTAAAAAGGAATGGTCTGATGAATGCACAACTGCCAGCAGCACTATTTCATCACGCACATTTTGTCAGGTGTACTACAAAATACCAAAAAACTATTTTAACAGTGGCTCACATCATTGCTTTATATATGATATTACAAGTGAGTGAATTGGCTAAGAATTTGTGACAGTAGTGTCTTAACAATGTGTCTGAAATCTGTTTCTGTCATTGACACTGACAAAAGCTCAGGGCAACACCACAATCCATCGGAACTGAATAACAAGCACGTGGCTTGCCAACTGCTAGAAACATCCAAAAGTGTGAGGCAAAGATAAAAGGCCATGAAAACATAAAAATGCTGTCTGTCACAACAAAAGTCATCACACAATTTCAAGAGGAAATGGGTAGACGTTCATCTGCATGAAGACCCAGTGACTCCCCTCATACTGGCAGGAGAGGACAGAGAATGAAGAGTTCAGGAAGTTCACATTTAACACAGGATGCTTCAGGAGAAACAAGCAGACTGAAAATGAATGACTTAAAGCCTATGTCTTATTTGAGTGTCATGAAGGTGTACAAGAATAAAGGCATGTACAAAAATGGGTTATTACAGAATATAAAACAAATAAAGATAAATCATGAATATTTAGTTGTTAGTAGTTAGACAGACTTCAACTAGTACTTCCTGGTTTTCTCTGTACCTGTCCCAGCAACAATCAGGCGGAGAGCGCATACGCATACAACACTAATATTCAATGGCCGAAGGACCTGCTCTGAATTATTTATAATACAGCAAGTTCTACCAAGATTTAGCACAGTCTGATATTTGTGGGTACTTGTATAGACCAGAGTACAGCGCAGACGAGTTACAGCACCATGTCTCTGGACCGGACGCCAACAGAAACACAACTGAATATCTCAGTGCTGCAATGAATCTACCGCTGCCGGTTTGACTTCGATGACGTTGTGGATTCTACTGCTGACGAGAACGTGTGCTATGTATCATAATTTTGGGCTATATGTAAACAAGGGCCACTCAAAACTAGTTTTAGGATGCCAAAGACACACCAGAAAAAAACAGCCGTGAGACAGAACGGTCGAAGGAGCACTTAGTTTGTCTATAAACCGGATGAGTTATATGCTGAAACACGCGGCCCGTCTCAGGGAGGTCAATCTTTGAAGCTCGGGAGATTCGTCGGAGCACAATACATTCTGGGTGTTGTAGGATATGACCATTTTCATCCACAACATATTAGTGCCGTTTAACCTGTTTTCTCTGAACATAGACCATCACTGTTAAATGCTGTTGCATGTTTTTGCTAATAAAATGTACATTTTTGCTAATAAAATGTACAGTTTTATAACAACTTTAATTACAGTACTAACTAACCAACTAACTATATCTAAATTAGAAGAAGTATACAATATGCATCTCTAATTATATTCCTGCAGTACCTCTTGTACTGTAAAACCAAGATGGACAAAGACCAAGATGGATCAGCACTAGAGAGAAAAGCTCCAGAGAAGCTCTTAACTGCTTCAGTGTGCTATCATCAAAACACTGATATGATTGCTTACCTGTGCCGCAGGAAACTGGTCTGAAAGTTCATATGGTTCCTCTGGAATCCACTGCCTTTGCTCCAGACACCAGAGAATCTACACAAAACATTACATTACATACATGACATAAACATATATATAAAGATATTATTACACTGCATGTTAAGTGTTTATTGGAATGATACATGATGTAATGGCTCCATACCCATTCAAAAGACAGGATCCAGCAGCCACGAGCTATGCCCAACAGAATATTGACAGTTCTCCGCTGGCTCCCAGACACCACGTGAGTTGTGCTCTCACAAACGCGGTCAACAATTGAAAAGCCACCCAGTGCTTTGACCACCTGAACAATTGTGTGCTGCTTCCTAGAGGTTAATAGAATATAAAGCATCAATCAAAAACAATTACAAATATTTACAAGGAGATTTCTAATGTTGGGGGCACACTGTTATAAATGTTTTTGGCACTTACTCGGTGGGCATGCTTGTCATAACCAGTGTTCTTACAGCCTGAAAAGGTGATAAACACACACAATTCATTCAACATATTTTTGCTATTCTAATGAACCATTCAACTAAAATTGCATAAGTAGACTCCTTTTGTATACTGTCACAAAATGCTTGGAAAACAAATAAAGCTTTTGAGAGTTTGAGCGCTTGTTTGTAAAAGTATTTAGTCAGTGATAGAGCAGTGAACAGACAGGCCACACACACTGTGCACTTGTTATAACCCCTGTGGATAAATAGCTGCAAACAGGCCAAAGGGAAAATCAAACACCAAGGAGGACAAAAGACAAAATGTATTTAAAGCTCCTGAAACTGAACAGCAATTTTGTAACATGACAACAATGATCCATCAATCAAACTATATATTGCACACAGCAAGTTACCATCAATGCACAGAGCAGTTACACAGAGAACAACTAGACTCTGATATTGGATCCTCCACCTAGAAGTCAGGGTTTAAGGCCTGCTGAACAAAAAAAGCCATGAGCCCCACCCATACAACACCACACAACAAAATATATTTAGGCAAGCTGGGTTTCTTCAAGTTGGTTTCCTCATACAAATGTTTTAATATTTCACTATGTTGCTCTATTCACTGCCAAAGAGTAACTGAAAGCGCTTTTCCTTAGCAGTTTCTGAGGGTTCCCCAAAGGGGATTTTGGCTTATCTAAAGCAATGGACATGTTCTGGCAGCGGCACAAGAAAACAGGCATTGAAGAATGAGTTGCAAATAATGAGCCTACAACAAAAAGCCAGTGTGAACTGCACTGCGGCTTCCATGCACAAATGCCGCCAGCACAAATGAAGGAAATTCTCCACTGTATGGCTAGGTCTCCTTGAAGGTTGCTGTTTAGTGTACACAGAAAATGACACAGCTCAGAATGTTTGAAAGAGATAAAGATTATATTTTTTCTGCAGAAGTTCACTTTCTGGACATCCATGGACATAAAGCTGTGATAGCAGTTATGTCCATGGATTTCTATTTCAGCTAAAAAGCACCTAGAAACCTTACATACCGCAGCCACAGTGATCAGGGTAAAGGCCTCCTTTCACTCTTAGCTGTTATTATAAGGATTTTATAATTTTCAGAGACTTTATTACGTTAAGATAAAAGGTTGGCATAGAAAGATTATTATTTTTTGAATAGTTTTTAGTTTTTTTGGATCAGTTAGGTCAATGTAGAATTTCTTTAAACTTATCATTTATGATTTGTTAAATAACAATCGAAATTGCTACTAAATTTATTTTTCTTTGCAAACAGGAAATCTGCTCTGTTTGTGCAACAGTTGTTGTTTATCTGCACATGGCTTGCAGGTGTTACCACTAAAATATCACAGATGACTGAGTTTGCTGTTACTGCCTATATATGAAACACATTTTGGACGCCATCATTATTGTGACCTTGATAGAAATAAGACAACAACTACAAAACACCATGATCATGCTACAATAAAGTTGTCCCATAACAGATCCTAGAGGGGGAGATGATGTCACACTTGGCTTATTTCAGCTACAGCTTGTTGAGGTTGTCAGTGTAACGAAAACACAGCCCAGGTGCATTTCAGAAGTAAGGAAGTCGTACACCACTATCACAGAAGCAAAACACAGGAAGCGGCCAGGGCCAGACAGAAACACTAGGATAGATGCATCAAACACCTACAATCCTGTGTGACCATATGGAGAAAATACAATAAAAGGAATGACTTTTTTCATTTATGAAATGCACATTCATTTCCTGAATTCCTATATTACAGCAAACCATGGATGTCAAAGATTGTCAGTTTAGGAAGTTAAAATGAAGGTAAAAGAATGTTCAAAAACAACTAAAAAGTCACAAAAGGAAACAAACTTTACATAACACTAAACATCAGACTGGATGACAGTGAAACTGTAATAGTGAAATGTAATCTGTCTCATAGTCATTAGTTTAGTAAATGCAGTGACAGTGGCATCTTAAATGAAAAGCTAACGACCACAACAACACAAAGGTATGACTGAACAAAAGAATTAAAATATAAAGTGTCATTTGTTGTAAAATAAACAATGTATTTGAAAACAAGAATGAATTCTTCTTACCTTTGTTTTGTTCACCATGTTTTGAAGACTACAATGCTCTTGCTTATTGTGATTTGCTTCAGCTTGAGATGAGATCTCATTTAAACCAGCTGCAACCGTACCCTCATTTCCTCTGCCTACATTTGAAAACAAGAAAAGCAATTTAAAACAGCATGCAGGGGCTGTCACTTAGTCTGTCTCACAGCAGGTGCTGCTTGTGTGTGTATTCACGTTAGTTTCTTGTGCTCCTCTTCATGCCCTGCAAATACCCTTACCTTTACCAGTATAATTAAAAACTAGAAGTTGACATCTCAAATACTCTCAGGATCAAATCTATGAATTCAACAGCATTTACTCTATAGGGTAAATATCAGCAGCTAAAATAAATTTGGAAATGTAACAGATATAGGCCATGTCCACACAAAAGAGCTTGTTTTCCCTGCAAGATGTATAATTAATACACAAAACAATCATTTGAATTATTAGCAACTGAGAATCTGTATCCACTACTTATCCTGTTATCCCAGTGTCTTAGGAGTCAGGATGAAGCATGCAGCAGGTAAGCCACACGTTAAGCTACCAGTTAGCTTGGGTGGTTGGCATATCTACACGAGACATAAAGCATATACCAAATACTGTATGTTCATGAGGATCACTAAAATATATCTAAATAAAAAGGCAACATTTATTTATATTAAAATTTATTTATTATTCCCTTTAAAATGTGACATTCAGAAATAAAAAAATAATTTTTACTAAATCGATTCTCTAGAGAAACATTTATATTAATATTTAAAAACTACATGAACCAAGGATTAAAGTTAGTAATTTTCAGGCTTCAACATGAGATGGAACAGACATATCACTACACTTTTACACTAATGGCTTTACTACTCACTTTCCAGGGTGTGAGGAATCACACTGACAGACCTTTTCTTCACCTCTGTGACTGTGTTGGCTTCTGTTAATGTTGGCTGCACTGATGAAGATGCTCTTCTCTTTTTTACTGCTTCAGTCTTTGTACTGGTGCTTGTAAATGGTAAAGTACTCTGTCTTCGTCCTTTAGCCACGACGGTGGCACTAACACTTGGATCAGCCACTGCACACGGAGATTCACTGCTTGCATTAGAGAGCTGATTTAGGTCTTCAACACTTTGCTTTTCCTTCAGTTTACTTGTCATTAAAGTCATATTTTCAGATCCAACACTTATACTACTTCTTGTTTTTTTCCTCTTTGGGACAGGTTCCAACTCAAAAGGAATCTGAATGTCAATTTCTTTCACATCTAAATTAGTCAAAAGTGGTCTTTTTGATCTCTGGTGGTGATTAGCTGGGGAAAAATAGTCCTCAAATTCATCATCATCTGCATCAGCAGAATGTAAAGTAACACTATTCAATCCTCCAGAGAGACTGAAAGATTTCACCAAGGTAGAACTTGACTTGGGTGTTTTCTGTTTCATTTTACTTGATGGAGCAGCAGTGTCTTTTGGCAGTTCAGCTGCAGCATCACCAAATACGGGTGATCGGAGAACACTAGATGAGTTAATTGCATCAGAAGACACATGCTTTCCCTTTCTATGTTTGTTAGGTGATGGGCTTAATGATTTTATACGTGAGCGCCTCTTGCTAACCTCTGACCTCTTATCCTGGCTAGGAATTTCCAATAAACTCGAAACTTTGTCTTTTGTTGCTTTCCTTTTACAGACTGGGGTCCTTCTTGACATTTGTTGCCTATTTCCTTTTTCATCCTCATTGTCTGTGAGGTCAGGATATTTCATAGGACTTGAAATCTGTTTTGGCACATCATGACAGGGTGAGAGCCAAGGCTTTTTCTGAACCTCCATGGCAGTGTTAGCTTCTGTTGTTGTTGGCTGCACTGATGAAGGTCCTCTTCTCTTTCTTACTGGTTGGCTGTTCTTTGTGCTGGTGCTTGTAAATGATAAAGTGCTCTGTCTTCGTCCTTTAGCCATGACTGTGACACTAGCACTTGGATCCATCACTGCAAACTGAGATTCTTGATGTTGGGACTCACTGCTTGCATGAGACGGCTTTTCATTCTTGCCACCTTGTTCAAGATGATTAACTGGTGTCCTCCCTTCTTCATGAGGCGAGTAACCAGGTTCGGCAACAGAAGCACAGGAATCATCATCGGACTGGTCATCTATTTCATACACAAAATAATAATTAAGGCTTGTTTTTTTGTATACTGTATGTGTATTTCTGCATTTGCAGAGCTTCTTTGAGACCTTTTATACTGAATATTAAAATAAACATTTGTAACAGACATTTCTTATACACTATACTTATAAATCACTTAACACTATTCGATTGATCATTAACAAGAAGATCATAATCAATACTCTTACACAACAATTTGAAAAGAGTTGGTGTGTTTCCAAGAGAAGGCTTCACACCAGTGGGTGAGCAGGATTCAATCATCTGTGATGCTGAAAAACAGTGCAGGAGTGAATTCACCTGAACTTCAATGTAACTGAATATTTTAATGCTTCAATGATTGTTGATAGTTGATTTGCATGTTGCTACACCTACCTGTGGGTGACAGGTTTTCATGTTTTTCTCTCATGTCTTTCAAACGCTGTGCCATATAATTTGATCTTTTCAATCCAGGACTATAGACTATTCCATTGTCTTCATCGATAATAATAGGTGAGACATCTGTTACTGTGCAAAAACAATTGTAAATTGAGAGTTGAGAGAATTTTTCAAACAAACATTTCCAAAGAACACATACCCAGTGGTTGTTTGGGAGCAAGGTCTTTCATCATCTTGTCTAATTTTTTCCTCATGCGTCTGTCATTCTCAGGTGTCCTCTCTGGAGAGTCTTTTGGCTGCATGCAACGATGCTACATGGGCCAAATACAAAAAAATACTACTTACAAGGATCAAAATAAATGTAGATCTTTTTTATTCCAATACTTGTAGTAATAATCAAAATGCTAATACAATAATTCAAGATTCTTTAACTTAAAAAAGCAACTACTTTTCAGCACAACACAGAACTTAGACCAAGCCTAAACACAGCATGAAGTATCACTTAAAAAACTGTGGTATAGTACTTATATATTCAACAATGTCATCAATCTCAGAGAAAACATCTGCCTCCACACAAAAGACAAGAAACTCATGTAGATAAACTTCACGTGTAAATCTGATTGTACTCACTTTTTTGTTCTTCAATACAGGATTGCTTTCATCATTTAGGGCTGGGTACAACTCCTCATCAGCATGCACACCGTCATTGTAACATCTGGAAATTAGGATTAATGTAACAGCTGAATACCTTCTAAAACATCATAAAAGTTAAAAAAAAAAACAGACACAACCTGTGTTCTTACCTGCCTACCCAGAGAACAGAAACAAGCCTTACATCTCTTTTTGTAGCTTTTCTCCATGTGGCTGGATGACCATTGCTAAAGATTACATGTGTGACTTGTTTATTGAATGTTTTTGATACCTGTAAATTGTAAAAGTATTTGGAATTTTTAATGCATCTTCACAAATAAAGTGTACATACTTATTGCCAGTCTGTCAATGTGCCCTAAGGTCTTACCTGAGCTCCCATTTCCTGTAACTGCTGAACAAATGGTTTTGAATAGTTTGCCGCTTTGTCTGATGACCACACATCAACATAGGCCACAACATCTGTAGACAGCAACACAATCATGAGCCATAAAAGTCCAGTCTGAGTTAACTGCAGTAAAAAATAAGATTGTGTGGCGTATTGTACCTTTAAGAACTGATAAGTTTCTTGCTTGAGCTTGAGTTGAGCTTGTGGTCATTACTGGCCTTATTACTCCACGTGTTAACTACATAAAATCAGTAAAGACATTACTTACAAAAGACAATCTTTGTTTAGGACAGATAATAAATGAAGTAAATGCATTACTACCTACATAGGTGTCTTAACATCGATGATACTGTCTGACCAGAATGTAAATAATACTGTATATAAGGATTTAATAAGAATATGTTAAAACTCACGTTAGTAAAAGTCCAGTACCGTACTATACTATACTGTATTTAAATTCGTATGAGCCTCCAAACCTCAACCTGCCAACACGTTACTTCTGTCCAGTTATATTCAGAATATTAAGAATGACCTTTGACGAACAGCGTTAACATTAGCTAACTAACAGAGCCACAGTACAATATGTACGACGTTTGATAAACAGCAGAGAGCTTATGTGACACTAATAAAAGTCTACTCTTCAACTAACGACGCTAATGTTTAGGCTTTTCTACAGTTACTGTTGGTTACACTGCAGTTAAAATAGCGACCAAATTTCCGTTAGCAGTACTGGGCGATTAGCAGCATTAAACTCGTAAGGCTAACTTAGTTAATAATACTTCCGTTATTTGCGGACACGCGTATTACACGTGTTTTTGACTTCTGACAGCACAAAGAAAGGAATACAGAGATACACCACTACGTGTTCGTGATTGTTGTGCACTTACTTTATACAGCAATGACGTTTAAATTTCGCAATTTCTAGAAACACTTGTCTACAATGCATACATTTCGCGCGTGCAGTTTGTGTCGCTATGCATTCTGGGATGGAGGGCGAGGATTGGTTAGGTGGCAACTGACGTCATTACTCACCAAGAAGCGAAGACAAAGGGATCGTGGTAGTGTCACAGGACATGTATTTCATGCTCGACCTCACATTTCAGGAAACAAATTAAATAAAATGTATTAAATATTGCTGCACATGCTGCTTTTTAGAAGATTTGTATTTTTCTCATAATATACACAAAGCAGGAATGAAAAACATGTATCTTATCACAACATTTGATACAAAACACAGAAACATATTAGATTTTTAAGACTTTGGCAACAATAACAACACCGGGCAAGTGGTTGTAGAGCTAAAATATTAGATTAGCACGTTTTAATAAACACTGAAAGCACTTTACATTATTTATATAATTAACCCCTGAAAAATAAACAAACAATTTAATAATGTAAAAAACTGCTACAATGTACTGTACCTTTATAAGTCACATTACTCACAAAAACAACACACGTCTTTTTCCTCACTAAGCTCACTGATGCAAACATATTGGTATTTTAACATATACAGTATCTAGTTTATTACCAAACTAGTAAGTGATCATTTTCTGTACAGGACACAGATGAAAAAAAAACAGTTAATACCCGTTATTAGGATGTAGGCCAGCTTTTTTCCAACTCTCAAGCCAAACTATATTCTTAGATAGGTAAAGAGCAACTGGCTGGGAAAAGAGTTGGTGTTGAGTTGGCTTTAGGTTTTGTGCCTTAGGCCAGAGTATAATTATATGTTTTAAACGTTTTACATTTCAAATCAGGCAACAAAGATTTTCTTTTTGACATGTCACAGTGAGAAAATTATAAATCCTGATAGAATAAAATGGAAATTAGAGTATGGTGGGTTACAGTTCATAATGTTTAAATTTAGAATGAAGCCTGGATTTAAAATACATCAACAGGTTTTTTTAAAAATACACATTCTGTAAGATGTTTTACAACAATTTCTTAAAATTATGTGATGATACTGCACAAATTCTAAACACCAATAAGAACACAGTAAATCAGTCCTGCTACTGTGTGATCACAGAGTACTTCAGCAGGTTATAGTTAGACAGAGTTACTCCTGCAGTTGAAAGGCACAGAGGTGCGGGACATTTCCATGTGCACTGTGGACATGGGGAACTGCTCACACTCTTCCTCCAGTTGGTGGCAACGGCAGTGCAGGAGCACGTCTCTCACCTCCTGCCGAAAGTTGGAGTTGAGGAAGCCGTAGATGATGGGATTGATGCATGTGGAGGACATGGCCAGCAGGTGGCAGAGGGAGAACAGGAGGTTGTGGTGGCAAATGGGAAGGGCCTCCTGGTTCCAGTCGGACACCACGTTGAAGATGGTGAGTGGCAGCCAGCAAAGAGCAAATGCTGTTATGAGGGCAACCAGCATTATGTTGATCCGGCGGCTGTGGGTCATGCGCTGGCTCTCTGGCGTCCTGGCACGGTCCAGCATGTCTTTGCGGTGGCGCAGGCGCACAAAAACTCTAACATAACAAAGCAGGACTAACAAGAGTGGGCCACAATACTGGAACAGCAGCAGCCATGTGGTGTAAATGAGCCTGTGCTGCTGGGACGGCCAGTGCTCCAGACAGGCCTCTATGTGTGGAGAGGTGGGGACATACGAGAAGAGCATGCGGTATGAATTTGCAAGCAGTGATGAGTTTTTGTAAGTGTAGGAGGCGGGTCGAGGGAGGGACGCGTTGACATTAGTCTGTGGAGGGAATCGGAGCGGGGTCTGAGGTAGCATCACGTTGGCGTACGGCTCGTTTGTGAGCATCTGAAAGACCAGGAAGGGTGAGGAAGTGAAGCAGGCTAGAATCCAAATGAGAACGACCCCAACGTAGGCCTGAGAAATGCTCGGTTTCCATCCCGCAGGGTTAATGATCAGCTGGTGCCTCTCCAGCGCGATGAACACCAGAGAAAGCACAGACACGCTCACCGAGACGCACTGGATGAATGGAACCAGTCGGCACAACAGTGACCCAAACACCCAGTGGTCCATTAGTGTGTATATGACAGTGAAGGGGAGGCAGAACACACACACCAGAATGTCAGAGAATGACAGGTTGCAGATGAAAATGCTGGTGACGTTGACCTTTTCTCTGCGGCGGGCAATGATGCAGATGAGGCCGGTGTTCCCCACCAATCCCAGCACCATTGTTATGCTGTACCACACGACTAGGCACACTGTGAGGACGGGAGACATATGACAGTGCTCATCGTGGCCAAGAACAGAGAGGTCTGACAGGAGTCGAGTCTTGTTCCCTGGCAACTCCTGCACAGACTCATTGCTGGTTCTTCCCTCCTCCCATGACGGAGAAAACTGAGGAGCGGAGCTGGCGAAGAGCAGAGGCAGAGTTGTTGCTGATGGGGCAGACTGGTTTGCATTGCCACTCAAGGACATCTCACCAGGACTTCAGTGTGACCAGCCCCCAGGATCAAACCATCCATCCCAGCCCTCTGAGAACACGCATCTGAGGCAGAGAAGGAAAAAGCACAGGAGGAGACAGAGACGATGCTCATAAAGGAGAGCTACACTTGTTCTGACGGACACGTGACAGAAAATTAATGCTAATGTTAAATATTGTTAAACAAACAGAAAACTTCGTTTCTTGTCCTATAGTGACTGTTTTTCTCTCTATCGTGTCTTGAGATCTAAGATGTGTCACCTCCCCTGAGTCCCAACTCAGGTTTCAAGTCTGAGCATAATAGCTTAATGACAGTCAAATTACTACGCATACATAGGGCGAGATGAGTCTATCTTTCAAACACACAAAGCATGATGCAGTATGTGAAAGTGAAAGGGCATGACATTGTCAGAATCCTAAAAATGGATTCACGCTGCCACCCCCGAAACCTCTGCCATGTGCTGTGAAAAGCCAGCATCGCAAAGAAAACGAGCCTGTCACTTTCCATTAACGACGCACACACTTAGCTATCAGTCACTTCACGCTGCATCATTGCTAACGTATTCTGTCAGTGTGTTGAGTGAGCTGCAGGCTGGGCGGCGCAGCACTGATCATCCTTTGTCCAGGCAGAGAAGACAAATGTAACGCCAACACTAACCACACGTAACAAGCTGTGGCAGAGCCGAGCGGAGTCGGACAAACGCCGGCTGAAACGCAGGAAAAGGCCGGATTCAAAGCCAAATTGGAAGCTGTCAGGTTAGAATCGACTGCGCGGCCGCCGCGATCTGCCGCCTCCAGTACAAAATCTCAGCAGGATAAGAAACACTGTGACCTGAAACTGCTGTGTCCATCATATTCTTATTTTTTTACCTCAGCCCGTCTCCTCCAGCTCTGAGACAACAGGGAAACAAGACAGTGACTGAACATTTTTGGCTCGAACCAGATCCACTTTAATTTCCTCTTTTGCATTTTTTTGTGTGCAGTGGCTGTGATAAATATTATTTAGCTTTTTCCTCCTTATCATTTAGATAAACATTTTGTGCCACTGTTTAAAAGCTTCACATGTTTATAAATCTACCAAGGATAATTTGAACTTTCATTACAGTATGTGACATTAATATGTATTATATGCTACACCTCTGCGCTCCCTCCTATACAGTCACTGATACTTATCTCATTCTCATCCCTCGTTACATTTTTATTTTCATCAGATAGCAAAGAAATTTACATGAATACATACAATCATGAATCAATTTTCCACACTCTGGTTGTATTTTTATGCTCAGTCATTGGAACAATTTGGGAACAGTTTCTTCTCTATCTTCCTGCCTGTGGAGCGGTGGGACAGCTGTGGCAGCCACTGCGTGATGTGTTGAACCTGAGATGATAACCTAAGCCTCATTATTCTCTGCTGGGGGTGTGTGAGGTTCAGCGTGACGCCTCATTACCACCAGAAATGCTTTCGTGGGATTTCTTTTCACCACATTTCCACACACTATAGGAAACGTTCATTCAAACCAGACACACGTTTTTTTTCTCCTTGACTTTTGCCTGTTTCTGGTGTTTCTGCTGAAATTGAATGCACGTTCCCTGAACAGCAAACCACTGTGCTATAGCTAGAATGCATCATTCAAACATTTGCAGCAGACACCAGAAAGATTTAATCTGCAACAATTTACACTAAGCAACGAGCTTTTGTCATGACTGACACATTGACATGAATCAATATTGAATTATAAAAAAAAGGACTCACATGAATTGGCTGAGTGAAGTCTGTGATGCCAAGGTACCGGAGAAGAAGGTGCTTTGAACAGGTGTGAATTCACAGAGAGGAGAGTTGGACAAGGAGCTTAACATCATAACGACCACAACGATTCTGTAAGAGCCAACGAGAGCAGCACGGCTATTATTGGGCTGTTTAAGCCCCTTGGGTGTCAGAGACCCTCCAAGCACCGGGCTCTGCTGTCACACAGTGGTGGATTTATTCAATTACATCGCGAGGGGACCACCTGCTGCAAGTGCTGAAGAAGACACGGAGCCAGCCACGAGTTTGCAGTTTTATTATTTTTGTAACAATGATGTAAATGCCTCAAATACTAAGATGAGTAGCCATTTATTCCCATTGTCTCTTTCATGTCTGAGGCACGCTGGAGCACAGTATAATCTTTAATGATACAAATTAGAATTTTACAAAATTATAGTCCACTTTATTTAAAAAAAAAAGAATAAATACACACTGTAAAAGCAGCCAAGGGGGTCAGTCTAGAATATTTAAAAAATTAAATATAAAAACAATGTTACATATCTGTAAACATTTCTTGTTTGGCTAAAAGGCAGATTATATACTTCCACACTGAAAAGAAGACGATAAATTGTAAACAATTAGAGTTTGGAAAAACATAGAAAGTGACATAGTAAACAATATTTAGTTGGCTGACGACGTCAGTCTTTGAACAGTGCTATCCAGACACCTCAGGCTGATGCTGCTATTAATAAACACAGTATCATATTGGAATATGGCAATAATTATAAAAAGAAAAACTTTGATAATTCCACAGTTAAATTTTTGAAAAAATTAACTGTGAATGCTATAATATCCCAAAGGTGAAATGATTAGAAAAATGTTTGTTGTGAAACACAAAACAGAAGATCAGGGAACGGTTGAGCTCCTCTAATAATCTGCAAACAAGTGTCAGATAGTAAAAACATGTGAAAAGTCTTCTCTACAAAACACAAAAAAAACCCAGAAAAGCTGTAGAACAGAATTAAAATGCAGAACAGTGACAACAAATAAGATTTAATCAGCAGTGAAGTTTAACCATTTAAAAAAAAGAGAGATAAGAAGGTGAAATATATAAGGCAAATAAAATCATAAAGTAAACCCCAATCTTTGGTTATTTGGCAGCAAGCAATTGAATGAACACGGGCAGCTTTGCATTTTGGGAAAAAAAAACAATATAGCATTTTATTCCAATAAATATAAGACAACTTAACAAGATAAAGATCATCCATTTACACAAATAAGGTTAAAAAATCATCCACATTTTAGACTTAGAACCATCCAAACATAAGAAGCTGCATTTCAAGTAATGGGTTTCTCATTCAGGCTGTAATATTCCAATCCATGCACGTTGCAGCTGCTCGTCTTTGACCGTGCACCTTATCCGATTAGAGTTTTCATGAAGGCGGGTTTGCTGAAGGGCCAGTGGTACTGGTTGGGGACCGGTCCGTTCACGTTGCACTCGAAGAAGAAGAACATGGGGAACCAAATCCGCGCTCTCCGGCTCTGCTGGTAGGCGCGGGTGTTGGCCAAGGTGTGGTAGTAGAGGAAGAGGCGGGTGGTGATGTAGAAGGCGATGAAGACGTCGATGGAGTAGTGCTCGTGAGCCGCCAGGATGAAGAAGATGCCAAAGAGGTTGAGCACCCAGGAAATAGTGTGAATGAGATTCCAGGACTGTGGAGTGTCTGGAATTGAAGAGAACCATTAAGGCAAAACTGAATCAATCCCACAGTGAACACACTGATCCAATTCTGACTATTACTGTCTGTGAAGCCTTTTCATTATTTTCCAATCATCTTACTGGTTTAAAATATTACATGTATATTTGTACATATGAGTAACATTTGTAGTTTTCAGCTGCTTTAGATCATTATTAAACTTTCAAAGGATACATAATATTTAATATCAAACAAGTTTAAAGGCATATGCTTACATTCAGTCACAAAGAAGTTCAACATTGTGATGACGACAGTGTGTCCACTGAACATGTAGTCTCCGCATGTCTGGACGCCGGTCAGCGTCATCCCGAAGCCGCTCCAGATGGCCACCGCTCTCTGCACCTTCCCCCACGCGTCTCCATACGTCTGCGGAACAAGAAGCAGTGAGCCGGCCGCGCCCTCCACCCCGGGGGGGGGGTCTGTTCATCAGATCCTCTCACCCACCTTGCTGGCACACTTCAGGTGCTGCCCGGGCACAGAGAGCGAGGTGACGAACATGGTGCAGCAGCGCAGCAGGAACACGGTTCCCATCAATGAGCACAGGCGCCTGAGGAGAATGGACCTGAGGTCGAGGCGAACACAAAGCAGTGTGATCAAGTTGTCTGTTTACACAAACACGCACACACACACGCAATGACAGCAGCGGACAGAAGGACTGTGAATGTGGGCTACCTGTGCTTGTGCAGGAGCAGGATCAGCAGGAACATGTAACACAGAATGAGCCCACAAGCTTCAGCCATAGCGAAAGCCCAAGGGATTCTGGGAACACTGGGAGACACAAACATCTTCATCATCAGCAGAGTGTACGCATTGAAAGGTGCCGTCAAGAAGATGTTTAAAAGATCTGCTACCTGTCCAGGAAAATATCAGGCAGCGGTGGATATGTCCTCATGTCTGGGACGCGTTCATGCACAATTACCATGACAACAGACGTGAATCCAAATACAAGACACACATATATGGAGCTGATGACCGTCTTCCACACCTCTGGGTCCAGTCTGCCAGCCATGTGTTGGCTACAGCCTCCGTTGGTGTGTGTCTGACACAGCACCTTTCCCAAACTGCAAACGGACCTGGTGCCGTTCCTCAACCGCAGCTCAGTCCCATTGGCCGCGTAGTCACCGGTGGTATGTCTCCTCTCGGCGCCATCGCAGCTCCAATCAGCCCCCGAGGCACCCGGCGGGAGCCCCGCGGCGAGGATGTCCACAGGCTGGATGCCCAGTTCCCCCAGCTGGGCCTGGTTCTGTCGCTGGAGGCGGCGGAGGGCTATGGTCAACCTCTTGATGTCCCCCAGCACGGTGAGGCCCAGTGGGGGGCCCCGCAGGTCGGCCTCCGTCAGCGCCAGCAGGCTGAGGCCGTCCAGTCTGTGCTGGGCGCACAGTAGCTCCACGTAGGCCCCGAAGCCTTCCTCCTGCAGCCACTGGGCCACCCGCTTGCAGCCCCAGGCACTCACCCCGTCGTCCGACTGCGCCATGCCACTGCGAACGCACACGGGTACAGTGGGACTGAGTGTGGCGATGGCGAGAATTTTAATCAAATTAACTGCACCAAATAGAAGCAGAGTGAAAAAAACAAGCGTGCGATCTTCCAGCTGATCAAAGTCTGTATTATCTTATTATACGCAGATGCTGCACTTTGCAAAGATTTGCTACTGCATGTGGATTATTTATTTATTATACGAACACACCGTGGCTCCGTCTCATCACACAGCGCTGTGCTATCGCCAGCTCTTTATCGCTCCCTTATCTGTTGCTCCATACGAGACATCTACGGTGTCACGCTGATTTCTGTATCCAGCCATCCACTGATTAAAAAAATATATTAATCAGTGTGTTGAGTTTTGAAAAGCTAGAATTCTGCTTCTATGTAAACAACTTTGTAATGCTGAAGCCTCAGACTGGAGGAAAGTACAACTGGCAGACTGTTTAAATAATTAGTCAGTGGCAAGAAGACAGTGGTTTTACACACACAGACATTTCTTGTTACTTTCATGAGTTCAGCTCAGGACAGGACACACTATTGCAAAACGCACTGAGCACCTCTCATCCTCTGGCAGCTGAGTGTAAACACTCGGCTCACCGGGTGTTGGTTCATAATGAAGCACACAAACCAGGTGAGTCACTAACTGGTCACAGTTCACACTGCGTTGCTCTCACCAGAGTCAGACCCGGGCGCTGCTCTGTCTTTTCCTCCTCTCTGCCCTTTGACCTTCTGATAAGTTGACCGGGGTTCTGCTCGTCCTGTCCTCCCTACAGCTCCAAAGGTCCACCAACACGACTGTACTACAGTGAACTGCTGAATGGGGCTGATAGTGTACAATATGTGCTGATTGGACGGCAGATAGAGGCTGGAAATCACCAAAGCAGCAGCTTTTTATTGGGGCTATTAGGCAGATTAAATAAAACCTAATGAAATATCAATACATGTTCTCGCTGGTTGGTATTGTAGGTTACAAGAACTTACTGGCTTTATTCTTATTAGTCCAGAAAACCGTGACATTTATCTAAAATCTCAAACAAGTGCATCATATAGTGGCTGACTGGCAGTGAGGGATCCACACGCCACAATCTCCCCTCAGCTAATTAAACATGTTTAATGTCTAATACAGCCCCTATATTTCTAGCCATTCATCCTGGAGCGTCTGAAGTGCCATGTCAGCAGTTTGACATTCAGCCTCCGTGGGCAGTGACACACAGCTGAGAGACAGAAAGCCCCTCAGTGTGTGTGAGAGACAGAGAGAATGTGACAAAGGGCTCCCAGTGCGTTCGCCACTGGGACACAGTGAAACGTCACACTGGAACATTTCTGTCCCACAGTGGTTTCAGCGTCTTTTACCACGTTGCTGACAAACTTCCTTCAGCTGAGGTCCCCCAGCAAAACCAGAGCTACGTATTTACCAGAACAAACAAGTTACGGCAGACGTGTACTTAAAAAACCTGCTTTAAAAGACAGAACCAAGGAGTTGCCTCACTCACCAAAAATCCAGTGTCACTGCGCGGCCGGAGGGAGGAGACCAGTCTGCTTTGCTCCCAACTCGCATGAGTGCTTCATGCCCAACATGCCTCTGACGACTAGGCAACACCAAACAGGAAGCGACAGCGAGGAACAGCAGCAGTAAAGAGGAGCTGGAGCTGCTGCAGGGCTGCCCAGCAAAGCACACTGACATCTGCTGGTCGCACAGCGGCCAACTGGGAGCTGCTCACTGGGAGCTGCTCACTGGGAGCTGCTCACTGGGAGCTGCTCACTGGGAGCTGCTCACTGGTTCCCACGGAGCTTTAATGGGCCGTTTGAATTGAGTTTGACAGAACAAACTTGCACGGAGGGGGTTTCAAAGCACTTATCTAATTATCAGCACGTGTCTGGATGTCGGCGTGTGACCGGGCGTCTGGGCCAAGCTGCTCCACCTGTTCTGGACAGTCACGCTCATGGTGACGTGGACGTTCAGCAGCAGCCTTAAGCTTGTTTACAGCCGCTGAAGGCGAGACATGGCGGACGTGAAGTGGTCTTCGGGCGAAGAGTCGGACGGGAGACGCGACCCACGAGCCTCGGAGGAGAAGGACCAGCGTGCAAAGACCCTCCAAGAGCTGGAGGAGGTTTTACATTCGGCTCCGCGCTCCTGTCGCCACGGAGATGAGGTGTGGCCCAACCTGTATCTGGGCGACATGTGAGTACCCTGAGCCGCCCTCAGTGACACTATACGGGTTTGTGTTTGTGTGACTCTAATCTGTGGAGCAGGTTCATGTCTCATGACAAGCTGGGCCTGAGTCAGCTGGGCATCACCCATGTGCTGAACGCCGCGCACGGGAAGCTGTGCTGCAAGGGCAGCGACGACTTCTACGGCACCACGGTGAAATACTATGGAGTCCCAGCCAACGACCTGCCCACCTTTGACCTTTCACCTTTCTTCTACCCAGCGGCTGAGTTCATTCACCGGGCTTTGTCGTCAGCAGGTACGTTTAACTGCTGACTAATCAGAACCTGCCACACTGTGGGCGGGGCCAGCCGTCCTTCCAGGGGCCTGGTTTGTTGTGCTATTGTGTGTTTTCCAGGGAAGGTGTTGGTCCACTGTGCTGTGGGCGTGAGTCGCTCAGCGGCGTTGGTCCTCTCCTACCTGATGATTCATCAGCACCTCAGTCTCCTGTCCTCTATTCGCCTTGTGCAACAGAAGAGGTGGATTTGTCCAAACAGAGGGTTTCTGAGACAGCTCATAGTTTTGGACCAAGAACTGCAGAACAAAGGGTTCGATGAGACAAACTAAATCCAGGTGGAGTCTGGATGTACTGTGTATAGTGCATGTCGGAACCCTCCCCCGTTCCCTCCTGCTATGACCTCAGTGATGACATTCTGACTCCATACTTCCCCCTCAGGATCTTTGGCTGGCATCAGTAAACAGACCAATCAATGCAAATAGCTGCACATCCAGTCAGAGAGAACACACTGAACACAGGGAGCTAATTTTGGAGTGGAGCGGCATTCAAACAGCCACCTGCTCATGTCCCTCAGTGAATCCTGCAGTTAAGGGGCAGGAGCAGCGCTAGGGTCCGTTGGAGGAGCAGTCTGCGTCCGGGGAGGATGTCAGGGGCCGGCCAGCGAACGGACCTGGTGCTTATTAAAGAACTGGAGCTCATCTTGGATTCCTGCGCTCTGGAGCTCACGCCGGTGGATGAAGTCTCGCCCAACCTCTTCCTCGGAAACGTGTGAGTGTGTCCCGCTTTTAGAGCCTGTTGTAGGGGACAACTGCATCTTTGTGGGATTTATGAAGGGAAAAGGATTGGTTGTAACATGAGACACACGCAAACTTCCTTTTTAACTCAACAGTCCATATTACGGCTCCTTGTGGTTCTATGCTGACCTTTGCTCATGTCTCCAGGGCTGTAGCACAGAATAGGAGGACGTTACATAAACTGGGCATCACTCACGTCCTGAACGCAGCGCACGCCAAGCAGGGCAGCGTTGGTGACCAGAGTTTTTATGGGAACACCTGTGTTTACTTTGGCATCTCGGCAGACGATTCTGACCACTTTGACCTCAGCCGTTACTTCAGAGTCGCAGCTGACTTCATACATAAAGCCCTGAAGAGCAAAGGTGACTGAGTAAATGCATGTGACGCTCACCGTCTCGTCCACATCGTCTCATTCTCCATTCATTTTCCCCCCACTGTCCTCTGCAGGGAAGGTGCTGGTGCACTGCATCATGGGTGTGAGCCGATCGGCCACGCTGGTGCTGGGGTACTTGATGCTACGGCAGCGTCTCCCTCTGCGAGAGGCTCTGAGGCTTGTGGTCCAAAAACGCGCCATTTACCCGAACCGGAACTTCCTGTTTCTCCTCCTCAAATTGGACGAACAGCTCACACTCAGACGGAGACTCTGTCCTCTGCTCTGACGTCCGTCTGACGTCTGATGAGTAGTCGCCTCGGGACCGCTTCGTCTCTGTGCTTTTACACTCCAGTCAGAATGGACAATATTTAAGCGTGGTCTGTTTATTTGCACAAGTTGGTCTCAAGAGTTATATTTGTCTGTGCATTTTTTTTTTGTTTTGTAATTCAAACTGTATTCAAATATTACCTGCCAGTATTTTGTAAATGCAGCCGTGTGACTATTGTACCCATTGATTAAATATATATTAAATATATATTATATTGAAATACATTTTGTGGATGAGTGTAAAATATGTAGTACATTGCATTTAAAAACAACAACCCATCAATCATTAATATAAAATATACATATTTCATTATGTGAATAATTCTATTTCATGGCCAATTAATGCAACAGCTAAAGAACTGGTTTATTAATGATAAATTAAAATGGTAAACAAAGTAGAATAATACATGACATGCTTTACAACAATGTAAAAATGTAATAAGTACAGTATAGGAAATAATAAAATATTATGAGCTGTACATTGTTTTTTCTTTTCCCTTTGTGGCCCAGAGTTAGAGTCAGTAAATCATCATTATCTAAATAACAAGTCACTGGTGAATGTTGTGTCGCAGCTCGATCACATTTCTTAAAGGGGACGAGCAGCAGAGATGAATATTGTGTAACGGTGTGTTACAAAACAGTCTGTCGTCACCGTGGAGAGTCAGCGAGTGAGCTAATGTTATAGTTTACAGGATTATGTCACATTACTGCCCCACGAAGGAAAAAAGACTCCAGCTTTGCAAAACGGATTAAATGTGTTTAAAGCACCCGAGCTGTCGATTAATTCCGGCTGCAGGACGCGTTTGGCACTAATGAGTGTATGATTACAGAGTTATAAAAAGACACGGCTGCAGTGGAAATAACGAGCGAGAGCCAGGCAGGAGATGAGTCTGAGCTGAGAGGAGTTGATGCAGAGTGAAAACAGGTCGGTGTGAGCACTTCAGCGTAACTCACATTTTACCTCACATTAAATTCACAGATGTTACTTCTGATTCTCTGTGTGTCAGGATGTCTCTGCGGGATCCACCGTACGCCCCTCCTTCAGTCTCAGACCTGCAGGACTTCCTCCTCACGGACAGACGACCTACAGGACACGTCAATCAAGTCTGGCCAAACCTTTACATAGGCAACGAGTAGGTCCACGCGCTATAACACACGCGTGTGCGTCTACACAAACCCGCTTTGCTCAGGTTCTTACAGCGGCGACGTGTGTTGCAGGGCGGCAGCTCGTGACAAGGCCACTCTGCACAGTCTGGGCGTCACACACATAGTGAACGCTGCTCACGGACCAACGAACCTGTATGTCAACACGGGCCCACGCTTCTACAGAGACATGACTGTGGATTATTATGGGGTGGAGGCGGACGACGCGATAGATTTTATCCTTAGTCCTTTTTTTTACCCGACGGCGCGATACATCAAAGCTGCACTTGCGATGGGAGGCAAGTCCTGTGAAAAGATCTCGATTTAAACTCTTTGCAATCAATCAGAACAACTTATGGCAACTTTCTATTGATTCTATGTTGTTCGCTGCTGCAGGACGGGTGTTCGTCCACTGTCTAATGGGCGTGAGCCGCTCTGCAGCCTTGGTGCTGGCCTTCCTGATGATCGCTGAGGGCCTGAGGCTGCAGGAGGCTGTGGCTGCTGTCAGGCAGCACAGGGACATCTGCCCCAACCCAGGCTTCCTGCAGCAGCTCCGCAGCCTGGACATGAGCCTGGAGAGGGAGAGGAGGCGACGGCAGCAAGCCCAGACCCTGTAAACGCACACAGAGTCACGGGCAGAGCTACAGGTAAAGTCACCAGTGTATGCACAGACGCGTACATGTGTGTTGCTACAGAGGGCACTTAGCTGAAGAGAAGGGAACGCTGCCTCTGACAGAGCTGAGGGAAATTCTCTGGACTAACAGGAAGCCAGTGGCACCTGTCAATCAAGTGTGGCCGAATCTGTACGTTGGAGATGAGTGAGTAGGAGAGCGCACACGTCGCACCTAAAAATGTACATACGAACGGTACGCGAGCTTGTCCGTGGTGTGTGTGCAGGTCTGTGGCACGAGATAAAAGCGCGCTCTCCTCCCTGGGTGTAACGCACGTACTGAACGCGGCAGCGGGTCGACATCGCATCAACACGAGTCAGCAGTTTTACAGCGATCTGGGGGTGGAATACTACGGCGTTGAAGCCGCGGACCATACTGAGTTTGACCTTCGACCTTTCTTCAGACCGGCTGCGCAGTTCATAGAGGGTGCGCTTGGGAAAAATGGTCAGTGTGCTTCAAAGCCACCAAACAACACCAACGCAGATAGAGAATTAGATTGTTGACGCTGTACTTATTTATTCCAGGGAAGGTGTTTGTGCACTGTGCCATGGGTGTCAGCCGCTCTGGGGCGCTGGTTCTGGCCTATCTGATGATCTGCCAGGACCTGCCGTTGGCGGAGGCCATCGCTGCCGTGCGTCTGAATCGAGACGTCGGCCCAAACTCTGGATTCCTGCAGCAACTCAGAGAACTGGAGCTCAGTATCCGCTTCCAAAGCAGCCAAATCAGAGAGGAGGGACCGCACTGACGCCTCTTCATAATGGACACAGGAACAAGATGTTTGGACAAAATATCTGGCTTGTAGCTTTCGTGTGCTTCTGCAACAATAAAGTGTAAAGTTGAAGTTTTCCGTCTCCATAAATAACCGACACCTGTTCACACAAAACACACATTCCCATAAAACAATGATGTCACTGCCACTTTATTCTGATTTCCAGCACAATGTCTCATAAGGGAGTGTTTCTTTACTGTAAGTGATTCAGGAAGGGAATAACTGGCACATGTGGTGACCGAGCTACCTTAAGAAGGCTACAAGAAAGCAACTGTGTGTGTGTCAAGTTGTTAATGTCAGGTGCTGCCTAAAAATATCACGTTCAACACAGAGCTGGTCCCATTTCAGATCTGTATTTTACTCACACTCACACACAGGACGCTGAGGTGCTGCTCCTGGGTCCTGCTCTAAGAAACCTAAGGAAGAGGTCAGTACAGCGATGTGTTGTTACAACGTTCTGATCAAATTGTCAGGTTTTATCGGTCCTGTTCCTTATTGTACAGCCTGTATTTCCATATATCACTATATTAAAATGCAGCTCTAACATAATATCAGCTTATTTTCTGCAGAGGTGAGACATGTCGTCCTGTGCATTGAAGGCCAGGAGTAAAAACCCGTACACATCGGTGCGGGTGGACCCAGACAGCGACTACATCACCCCGGGAACATTAGAGCTGGAGCAGCTGTTCTGGAACGGCACCGGGGCTCAGTATACGCACGTGAATGAGGTCTGGCCTGGCGTCTACATCGGGGATGAGTGAGTAAATGCCCACATGGGTTTCACGGTGACCCGCTAGTTTTTTAAACCTGGACAGGTTCACACCAAGTCTGTGGACGTTACAGGAAAACGGCTCTGGAGCTGGAAGCCCTGAGGGACCTGGGTGTTACGCACGTCCTGAACGCAGCAGAGGGGAAGTGGAATAATGTGGTGACCGGTGCCGATTATTACAGCGACATGGACATCCAGTACTACGGCGTAGAAGCTGATGACACACCCTCGTTCAACATCTCACAGCACTTCTTTCCCGCAGCCGAGTTCATCCACGAGGCCCTCAGCTTCCCGCAGAGTAAGCCCTGGAAGAAATCATCTCTGGTGAACACTTTTCTTCTTAGTTCACGTCTTTGCTTCGTTTTGCTGTAGACAAGGTTCTGGTGCACTGCGTGATGGGTCGGAGCAGGTCCGTGACTCTGGTCTTGGCGTACCTGATGACGAGGCACACCTTGACTGTGGTAGATGCCATTGAGCATGTGCGACAGCGCCGTTGTATCCTGCCTAATCATGGCTTCCTGAAGCAGCTGAGGGCCCTGGACATCACTTTACAGGAGGAGAGGCTGAGACGAAAACACGACAGAATTACAACCAACAGGTCGTGAAAGAGAAAAAGAAACAAATCCTTTACTTTCTTTTGAATTTATTTCAGGTATGAGTCCCAACAACTTATAATTAATTAAAATATTAAATGTAATCTGAGGGAGCTACACTGTTTTCTCCCTTTATCTTACCTTCAAATTAAAAGCCTAAAACTGTAGATCAAAAAATAAAAGCCTCACAATCAACCCAGGAGATTGTAATGCTTCTACATTGTGTCAGCTATTCCAACTATTTGTAATTTATGAATTGTAAAAAAGTTAAGGTAAGAAAGGAGCTTGCAGCATCTCCAATCTTTATTAGGTAACTCTCGGCTGCAGGACACCACAGTCTGTGCCACTGAAGAGGAAGAGACGTCATAAGGATTTGGTGAGAACATGCCAAATAGCCCAAATAATCATATAACAAATGCATTTTCAACCACCTCCTGTATAATTATAGAATAATTTTATTCAAGTAATCAGTGTTGTCCAAACACTTACATAACACACGGTCGGCAAATACTGATGTTTAAAAAGTCTGGCCTCATAATAAATGTGGCCCGAGCTTGAATTTAATTTGAAATGTATATTTCCACTGAATTTATAAGCAATTCCCCAAAAACGTTCCACAGTCAATGTCACATAAACTCTATTACAAAAAGTATCGGTCAATGCAATTTCTGTTACAAATTAACAGCAAAGAAAATATCCATTTTAATGCCCATTGACATTCCCATTCTGCACAATTCAAATCCTTTGTCCCTCCCAACATACTAAGCATTTTACACAGGTTTGTCTCTGATTGGGCTTGTAGACAAAAGGCACTCATAGGAAAAAGAGCATAAGTAAAAACTTCTTTGAACAAATGAGTCGTCACATATTAAAATGAGTGCACTTTGAATTAAACCAAATGTCCTCCCTTAGTAAACAACAAAAATAAAAATAACAATTAACTTAAAAAATGTAAAACAACAAACCTGTACTGCACATCATTAATGCAGTATCCTGAAGGTTTTGACAGCGGCATTTTTTTTCCTTTAATCTATTGTTTGTCTAGAATTCGTTGCCCCTTTGTAAAATCAACCTCTTGTTGCTGATGACAAAGTGATAACTCAGGCAGCCGAGAGCCAGAAGAGCCGGACTCCTGTTGGAGCCAAAATGTATTAAGAAGCAATCCCACAAGATATTTTCATACTTTGATCATCTGTGAAACCAAACTTGTCTAATCGTGCAAACACAACATGGTTAAATGGTTTAATTTGAACAAATCCCTCTATTGGCTCTTGGCTGCATGATCCTTTGGCGGCTCCAAGTGGAGGAACGGAGACAGAAACACATCAGGAGGCACAGAACAAATGATCACTGAAAAGTTATATGCATTGACTGTAAATTATGATGAAGAGACAGCTTATTAAAAACATTTTTCTAGGTCGCTTCTGTTGAAAACACCAGAGGCTAAAAAGTCCAAGGTGTGTTTGGCAGGATTCGAGTGAGGTTTTAGGCTGAAGGTAGCGTTTTTTTTTTGGGCGTCGCTATTTAAAGTCAGGTTTTTCTGGAAACGTGCAACCAGCTCGTCGGATGATGACGTTGGCAGCGTAGTGCGCCGCCTTCACACACTCACTCAGGGGTTTCTCCTGAACAAGCCCAGACAGGAAACCTGCAGCACAAAGGGTTAAAGAATGAACAGAAAGCCACAAAAGGAGCAGAGTCAACTAGAAATCTCCAAAACGACATCAGGTAAACATACCTCCAACAAAAGCATCGCCTGCGCCATTGGTATCAACAATGTCTTTGGGGTCAATTGTTAATACAGGGAATGTCTCGACCTTGTCACCTGAACACAAAGGACAGATCGATTATACCCTGACACTCTAATAAAGAGTGAGAGTAAAATGAGCACACAAAAGAAGAACCTTACTTATAGCCATGACTGTGTCATCCTTCCCCTGAGTCAACACCACAACCCTCTGCCTCTTTGAGTTCACTTTGGGTAAAGCCTGGGCTTTCCTGGCTATTTCCTGTGTGTCTTCAGTCTAGAACACAAAACAATAAACATTAACACAGCAAGAAAAATATATAAAAAGGTATAATAAATGCAGAATTGTTTGGGAAAATTAAACTTGGTCCACCTACTTCAAAATCTTGCTCTTTAGCAAACGCAACAGCTTCCTGAGGAAACCAAAGTGTTAGAGAGTTAAGATCTGCCAGTCATCACACAAACCACATGATGTGAATCATCAGAAGAGTCTGTGTGTCTGTCTGTGTCCTACCGTCTCATTGCCGAACAGCACGTCAACGTAGGGCATGACCTGCATGAGGTTGTCCTTGAAGAACTGGCAGATGAAGGGCGCAGAAAGGTTCAGGCAAAACAGCTTGTTATTTTCAGATGCATGCTTTGCAACTTTCAGCATAGACTCCAACGAGACAGTGAGGAAGAAACCCTGGAAGGAAGGAGTGACAGAGTCAACACTGGTCTGCCCTCTTTTATTTTTGATGTGCTCCAACAGATCAGAGTCCTATGAATCTGCTGAAGGCTCTGAACAGGTACAAAGGTGAACTAACCCAAATATCATAGGAAAACAACAAATATCTGAACTACTATACTCACAGCAATATAGCAGACTTTGGCTTTTTCTACTAGCTTCCAATTTTCCTCCAGGTCTAAATGCTTTTCCTTCTTGTAGCAGTTAGCCGCAGCAAGGTTTGCAACCAGGGACCTGGGGTGTTAATCGCAAACAGATGATTTAGAAAGTTAGACCCACAGCCAGGTGTGACTGCAGTGAGCGAGCATGAGATTCACCTGTTGTCTCCCGTGATGCAAGCAGCACACGAGCCCGTGGGCT
The DNA here is from genome assembly GCF_900634795.4 of Betta splendens. Classification (NCBI taxonomy): domain Eukaryota; kingdom Metazoa; phylum Chordata; class Actinopteri; order Anabantiformes; family Osphronemidae; genus Betta; species Betta splendens. The sequence continues at coordinate 10,491,585 of NC_040895.2, forward strand.
CTTCATCCTGTTCGTAGTAGTGCGCGTCAACGTGGGCCTCCGCAGCCTTCGTCTTCAGGATCTCTCCAAACTTGTCTTTGCCGATGCAGCCAAAGAACGTTCCCACTTTGTGGGGTTCTTGGATCATCCACTACAGACAGTGACAATAGCTCTGTGAGACAGCGCCACTCAGCGACATCGGCGGTAACAGTAATAAGAGCACTGTCGTGGTCCAGTTTGTCACACCTGAGCAATCTTCACAGAGTTCTGTGTGGCTCCTCCAGCGTGGTACTCCACTTTGAACTTCTTCACTATCTCCTCAAACCTAAATTAAGAGACAAGCCTGTCATTCGTACATTTTTTTTTTCTGAAAAAGTCAGTTTTACTTTAGCTTCCCAGAGGTAGGCTTTGTCATCTCTATCTTTTATTAATTCATTTTGAGTCTGCCTTAAAATAAGGTTTAAAAAAAAAAACATACAAGACTGGATCATTTTGCTAGTTATGCAACAGTGTCTGAAGCAGTGCTTGCAGCTGAAAAATGTCTAATGCGCCGTGATACGCAGTCTAAATATAGCAGCTGTAGCAACCCACACACATACAGTATGTGTCTGTGTGGTTCATAGGAGTTCAAAGAGTGGATGTCTATGGAAACCGCTTCATGAAGGCCCACTGCTGCTAAAAGGTCCTGAGACTGAGCCAGAGGTTGCGGATGGGGACACATCTGGTGGAGGGACCAGGAGTGACGTTATTTAGCTTCTCTTTATCACTCAACAGTCACAAGTTCTTTAAAAATTTGGCCACACCAATGAGTGGATTAGTGTCTTTATAACAATGCTGTTAGCAGTATGAACCAATAGGCACAGGCAAAGATCACCAGTGTAAAGATCTTGCAAACAAACCACACATGACTTTTTTTATCTCCTGCTGTTAAATGTTTGCTTTCTTTTCTCACAGGGACTGAAAGGTGAGGTGTCCAATTTTGCTATTGGCCAACTTGTATTTGCTTCTCTGCCATTGGAGCTCTGACAGAGAGCTCAGGTCCGCTGTTGTGTGCCTGTTTTTACAGGTCTGCCCCGGAGCAGAGGGGACAAAACCCCTGATGACTGAGGTGTTATTACAGACTACAAAGCCATGTGTAATAACTCCCTCTATTCATCACAATGCTGCCATACAGGAGGTACTCACAGTTCTTTGTGCTTGTCCTCTGCCAGGATCTGGTCATTGGGCTTTAGAGAGTACCTGCAAATGATTAAAGGAAAAAAAGTGGAAAGTTACTGCAGCTCATCAGAAAGAGTTTGTCAAAATAAACCCGTAGTCTTTTCCTTCACACAAATTTGTCAGGGCATGTTAAAAACAGGGATAACTTTTGTGTGGATATGTTTTGATACGGAAAATGTGACTCACTGAAACAATCTGGTATTAAATCACAAGGCAGGACTTAAGAGAACAGCAGTTGTGTGACCACCCACCACTACAAATAAAAGATGTTGGCCAAAAGAGTTAATGGGACGATAGATTCTTCAGCAGAAAAAGACAGGTTGGAGCCGAAGGTGCAGTGTTTGTCCTGGTTTATTCTGTGTGAGACTAAGAATGAGCTGTGGTTGGCTGCTTTCACTCTAATCCCAGAGTTTATGCAAGAAGCTGTGGACTCTGAGCTGGAGGTCGAAGCAGCCCTTTGCCCTGGTCAATTCAGTGTGACAGCGGCTGGACAGAGCACACAACTGCAGGCAACCGCTAATGCACACAGGCCTCTGTTGATGTCATCTAAAAGAACTGATACAATTATCCTTTATAATGTCAATGTGATGAAAAACAGAGAGGAGTACTGGATGTTTGATTCATGATGATGGACAGTCAAAATAAACACAGCACAAATTACAATGTATAAAATGATAAAGTTAATGTACGCCTCTGACTTTGGCTGTGTAGTGATCTTATATCGGTCGTTGTCTCATGTGCTCTGTCCCCTTCTGTACTCATTATCTTGCATCTCCATTGATTGAATTACATGATATAACGTCATTCACTTCATCTTGTAACACACTTCACTCACAGGCTTCACTTTGAGATATTTTTAAAAGAACAGAACTTAATGTTTGCCTTTATAATTGTAGTACAGTAAATGTAAAGAGAGAGATCTTACTTGTCCAAGAAGTCCTTGTCCACTACTGCACAAATGTCCAGTAAAGGGTTTCCCATCCCAAACAATGAATTAGGGCTGAAAAATAAAGGACATTAAAGTGTTCAAATAACAATAGTTCAACATGCTGCTCCTCATGACTCAACTTGTTTTGAAATCAGTTACAACTGTAGACTGACTGGCTGATTTATTAAAGAACACAGTTCTCATTTCTTGTGAGCTCCAAGCAAAATACTCGTGCCTCGACTAAATTAAACACAAACGGCTCGTCGAGAAACATTTCAATTTAAAACAAATCTGGCATCTAGCGAGAAACCCAGTCAGCCATGCATGTGAACATGTTATGACATCCACAGCAAGGGCAGCGACGAGCCGGGTCTGTGTTTGTACAGCCTGTTCTTTTCTATAGCAAACATAGTGATATGAATATAACAGAACATAACAAACAAGTAAATTGTGAACATGCGTATTTTTAAACCTGCACAATGAGGCCGTGACTAAAATGGATGTGTGTGTTTTGTGTCAGGACTGGAATGTGCCACAACGATTTAGAGTCGGTGATTGCATTGGAGGCTTTAGTTTTGTTTTCCTTAAACTCATATTCAATTAACTACATAATTTAACAAAAGCACCGGAATTGTGGCAGCGTAGACACATTCGCTCTTGCACGCCAGCGTTTGTGGGAAAGCCCCAGATGGCACAGGTCTCTGAACGCAGACGCCACATGAACATGTGCTAGCGTAACATCAAAGATTCAACACAGCAAAAAGGGGAAACACGGAAGATGACTTCTGACAGACGTAGTTACCCGTCACATATATGCCATTTAATAAAAACAAGAAAAGCCTCTACCACACCCTTGCTATCAATTGCGACAGCACAAACATCTGTCGGTTTGCACTCTCATGATTACTTGCCTTCTGCAGCCAATTACACTGAACCAGAAGCCATGTCTGGCTTGAGATCCAATGTCTACATGTAAACACGGTCTTACCTTGCAGCAGACATGGTGTCTCTGTCTCAGCTAGTCACTGACAGACCTGTTAGGCAACCTAAAACTGGCCTAAACAGAGCTATGCATAAAAAACTTACAGCTTTGTCTGAAGAGCAGATCAATTTACCCCTGCAACTAGGGCTCCGCCTACCTGAGCCTGGCTGATTGGAGGTCACTGCGGGAGAAAGGAGCAGGGTGTTCTGCCCGTGTGCTGATTGGCTCGTCCTGCCCAGTCTAACCTCATCCAAACAGCTTTATCAAGATGTATTGCATCTTAAGAACCGTGCCAATGACAGAGATGCGGTGACACGACAACAGGATCGGCGTGAGATGAGCATGTGCAGTCGCCGACTGAGTCACATTTATTGGGACACACACACAAAGAAATAAAAACATTACACACGCACAACCACGTGACCGCTTGGTAATTCATTGTTTAGGGAGATGGCACAGCGTGGCTCACTGCAGCTCTCATCAGGAACCACTGCAGCGAAGCAATCCCTCCCAGGGAGAGGATGGAGTACCCAGATCAAGCCAACTATTTTAAGCCGAGGCAGGTGGCGATCACGGCGATCTTAGATTAGATCCTGGAAGAACCGCCTGAATTCAAACCTTGCTACAGCACCTACACTCTCCTGACCTAGATTTGCATGTAGCCAATAAAACATAACCACGTGAAAAATACCTGTCTCTGGTTGTTTACGGAGCCCAGCAACCTCTTTTCCCGCCGCCGATGATTAAAATATAAAAAATGAAATGTAACATTTAATGCACGTTTTTACAAAGTACACCAGTTTACTGCGTAGCTAACGCTACAATGTAACTTTCCCTCGCTGAGCTTTGATCCCACTCAGACACGCGCGTTCGCGCACTGCACGCGAACAGTTAACTTTTCATCATTCGGTCACCTCAGTTCGGCGGGAGTCTTTTTGGTCGGAGACTTCGTCGCTTTCTCCTCTGTTAGTTTCTGTTTCTTTGCTTTGGGTTCGTCGGACGCCATGGCAGAGGACACTGAGCACGCTGCAATCACCTTAGAGCCGGCGTGAGATGTGTCCGCGCCACGAATAACCGCGTGGGGCCCGCGGATGATTCACAGGCAGCCGAGTCTTCCTGCAGGCTGTGTGACGTCACAAAGCTCCACCAATCAAAAGCCAGAAAGTGTGTTAGGAAACGACCCAAACACTGTCAGCAACCCGCTCCCCTCAACTTTAGGGAACACGTTTTACCACTTGTTTACTAAATCAGACTACACAAACAATTGTTATTTATTAAATTATATGTCAAGCTGTATCTCAGTTTGTGTCTTTTATATTTGAAATCTATCGATCCAAAACCTAACAGACAGAACTCAGGGAGAGCCCTAGAAGCTGTAGCTGCCTGCAAAGGTTGCCTGATTAAAAAGTCGAACACTTTGCTTTTGAAAGAATCGGTCGCGTTTACGCCAGAGTCGCTGAACATTTGCAGCCTGGTGGATTTAAAGGTGCTATGTCATTTAATATTCTGGCCAAACGCTTGGATTTGTTTATGCGTGTTTCGACTGCGGTCTACGTTGTGTTTACGTGTGCATAAATCTGCAGGCGTCTCCTTGGCAAGTCCTGCCATATTGGCACAAATTCCATATTCCTGGCACAGTCAAGTAGAACTACAGTCAGCAGGTAAAACTTTGAACATTCGCTCAAACTCTGTGCATTTACCTGTTTAATTTCAGCGTTTGTGTCGCTCTTAATTGGTCTTTTATTTAACTTTCATCGAAGTTCCTCTATATCAGATTGCTAACCAGTCGCTGAAGTCGCCCGAGGTTTAAGTTGTTTTGACAGGTTGACAGTAGGTAAAAGTTAACAACATATGATTCTGCTTTACAGGAACATCCGCATTAGTTGTTATCTGTAAACTGTTAATACTTAACGAGGTCCAAAGTTTAAAAACCGCTGATGCAACGCCTTTGTCATTCACATTAGTGAAGCAGAGCATCACTAACAACAACAAACACCTCATTGTTGCAGCTGAGATGATCCACAGTCTGTTCCTGATTAACCAGTCAGGAGACATCTTCCTGGAGAAACACTGGAAGAGTGTCATCGGCCGGAGCGTGTGCGATTACTTTTTCGAGGCGAAGGAGAAGGCGGTGGAGCCTGAGAATGTACCTCCTGTCCTGCAGACGCCACACCACTATCTCATCACCATATTCAGGGGCAAGCTCTTCTTCCTGTCAGTCATCCAGACTGAAGTCTCCCCACTGTTTGTCATAGAGTTCCTGCACAGAATAGCTGACACAATCCAGGTGGGATTGCTTTGCTCAATAGACGCCACATTTCAACAACAAGGTTTATCATAGAACCATATTTTTTTTAGGATAATTCCACCCCAGTTTTATTAGTTCTTTTTTGGCATGTTAGTCTGGTGACTGTATCACATTTTATTTTGCCAGGACTACTTTGGAGAATGCTCAGAAACTGTGATCAAGGACAATGTCGTGACAGTGTACGAGCTGTTGGAGGAGATGCTGGACAACGGGTTTCCACTAGCAACTGAGTCCAACATCCTCAAAGAGATGATCAAGCCTCCCACAATCCTGCGATCAGTCGTCAACACGCTCACAGGTCACCGGTCTGAGCTGTGCCATTCTCTTGCCATCAAACCATCAATGCATTTTCAGTTAAGTGCACATTTATAATGTTGCCTTTTTTCTGTGTTTTTTTCCAGGAGGGAGTAATGTTGGTGATATGTTACCAACGGGTCAACTGTCCAACATCCCCTGGAGGCGGGCTGGCGTTAAATACACAAATAATGAGGCTTATTTTGATGTCATTGAGGAAATAGACGCCATTGTGGATAAATCAGGTTCAGATGATTGCCACTGTGATCCCCAAAGATGAAAAGTATTTATAACTTATATAGTAATAATGATAATCTGCTCATATTCAGGCACAACAGTATTTGCAGAGATCCAGGGTGTAATTGAAGCTTGTGTGAGGCTCTCTGGGATGCCAGATCTGACGCTGTCCTTTATGGTGAGTTTTTGTATTTTTTCATGACATTAGCTTGTTCATTTGTCCAAATGAAACATTTACTCCTTACTGTTGTTTGATAACAGAATCCCAGTCTTCTAGATGACGTGAGTTTCCACCCATGCGTGCGGTTCAAGCGCTGGGAGGCAGAGCGCGTCCTCTCTTTTATTCCACCCGATGGAAATTTCACACTCATGAACTATCATGTCAGCTCTCAGAAGTAAGTATGGCACTGTAAATATGGAACAACTATGAATTTCACCTGCATGCATTATCATCAGCCAACTCCGTGTGTTTCGCTCCTCAGTGTTGTGGCTATCCCAGTGTACGTGAAGCAGAGCATTAATTTCTTTGAGTCAGGCTCATGTGGTCGACTGGACATCACAATTGGACCCAAGCAAACCATGGGGAAAACTGTGGAGGGCTTGATGGTCACTGTCCATATGCCTAAAGCAGTGCTGAGCGTTAACCTCACACCTACACAGGGAAGCTGCACATATGACTCTGCTACAAAGGTAACTACACATGCTGAGAGGAGTCTGAAATCTGAGCATATTTGACTTTTTTAGGATGTAACTTGTGAAAATAAAACCAAACCTCTAATGTTTGCGTTTATTCACACCAAGTGTTTCTGTGTTTTGATAGGTGTTGGTTTGGGATATTGGGAAACTGAATCCCCAGAAGCTTCCTAACCTGCGGGGTAGCCTGAGCATGCAGTCAGGAGCCCCCAAACCTGAAGAGAATCCCTCACTCAACATTGACCTGAAGATACAGCAGCTGGCCATATCAGGTAATACTAAACTGCTCCAGACTAGATATTTCCATTATTCCTCCTCTGCTGTTGAATCCTCAAATTGTAGCAGTAGCACAAAGTTAAAAGTTTCTTGTTTCACGTCTCACTTGGCTCCTTTTTCCCTCTCTACAGGTCTTAAGGTGAGTCGACTCGACATGTATGGAGAGAAGTACAAGCCCTTTAAAGGCGTTAAATATGTAACTAAGGCTGGAAAATTCCAAGTGCGGAGCTGAGCAATGACTGTTGGGGTCGAAGGCCAACAATTCAAGCTGCCAAATGAGTGGTGAGGTCACCACTCAGTTGGCCTTATAGTGTATCCTCTGGCTTATTGTTAATGAAAGAGTTGCATTTGAACATATTTATTACATGTTTGCCATTACATATAAGTGACAGAATGGTATTTGTGACCTGTAAAGGGATGCCTTAATAATCAGTGTGACCTTATTACTTTACAGTCCAAATGTGCTGTATGTGTTGTATGATCCATTCCTTTGGAACTTTTTGTTTTTGTTCTAACACTTGCTGAGTGCCACCTAAGGGGAATATTTTGGAAGAAAGGGACACTCGCAGCTCACTGCCTTTGCTCCTCACCACTCGGCACAACTACTGTACGCAATCATATTAGCATGTTGCCTGAGAGAAAGCAGCCGTGCCTAAAAAGCCTTCTATTGCATAAGGTAGCCACTTTTATACTTGCGCATATACAGTATAGGTATAAGTGTGTATTTTTAAGAAGATGTAGTATCTACTTTGAGTAGCTGGAATGTGAACTGTGACCGGTATATTTGCACATTTTCACTCTTTAACATGGCCTTGCTTAAAAGTGCTTCACACTACACACAACAGCACAAACAATACATATTGGCCTGAAGAAAACTGATGACATACACTGTATGTATATCTATGGTACATAATGTGTCCCTCAGGGCTTAGAAACCAGCTATTGGTTAATGCAGCCGCTTGGGAACACGTATAAAAAGCACTCAGAAATCAGCATTATACTCACACAGTCTTAACTTACAGCATTAGCACAATCAATTCTTTGTGTGGATATTACTCAAAGCTTCTGTATATGGTGAATTTATAGTTCAGTGGATGAGATGCCTTATAAAACCCTTTAAAATTAGCGGTGTGTGTGTGTGTGTGTGTTTTTTCAAGTAATTCTAGAGACAGTCTGTTGTCATCTTTATGTAAACATTTTATATCTCAGTGACAGCTGGGATCATTTGCACCTACTCAAGGAGGCTTCATTGGGACAAAGTCCTCATCTTTTATTCTTCCAAGGCACAGCAGATGTGTTGGCAGGGCTAGAAGCTATCAGGATACATTCAAGGTGTGAATAAACACTTTTAAGTATACACAGAACTACACCCCGTCGCTGTCAGCGAGAGGTCAGTGACTGCTACATGCTCAGTAGGCCCCAAAACAGTTACAATGCAGTTTCTAGAGTGTGCTGCCTCTCAGAGCTCTGTCCACAGGCGCCAGGAGGACAGTTTGAGTGAAGAGGCTTCACACGTACCCACAGGCACGCATGGAAAAACATTGCTTTAAAAAAATTGATTGAACTTAATTGATTAAAATGCAGTTCAGGAAATCATTGCACTGCTAAATGATACTTGAAACAACACAAAATTTAAATACCTGACAAAAACGTTTCACTGTTAAACCTCCGGGGTTGTCTACAAAATGTGTGTTACACTCTTTCGGTCTAAATCTGGATGTTGAATGGCTCAAATCTAAAACTCGTTTGGTACATGTGACAAGAAGATAACAAACTAGTGCAGAAATAATCGCTTACTCTAGTTAAAAATATGCAAAGCTGAAAGAACATTCACAAGTTATTACTAAAAAATAAAAATTCTGTTGTTTGTAATATCCTTGTTTTTAAAATAAATTCATAATTCTTACAGTAACAAAACAAATCCTTTGGCATTGTTCATTGTCAACGTTAAATAAAGTTTAAGCAAAGAACTCAGACTACATTTTGACTTAACACTTTCACTGTCAAGTGAAAACCTCTTGTTTCTATTAAAAAATGCATTCTACCATTTCTGCCATTCTACCGTACCTGTTTTCTACATATACACTTGTTTTTAAACTGTATTATTTGCCTAAAGAGTTCACACTTTTCAACCAGAAGACATTTTAGTTGTTCAAGTATAACATCCCCAGACTGCAGTGATGATGATGATGTATCAAGTTTGAATATTAAGTTATTAGCAGAAGTAAACATGAGGAGGAGGCACTCCACACTTTAGTGTCAAACTCAGTGAATAAAGCTCATAGCTGTCATCCAGAACTCAAATAGCTGCTGTATATACAATTAACAATAAGAAACTCTCAAAAAAATGAATGAAAAGTAAACATTCTCTAGGAGATAATATCTTAATGTTGCAATTTGCCTTTAGAAAATAGAAAAAACTGTTCATGCAAAAAATATATATACCTGGGATTTGGATAAACTCTTGTAACACAACATACCAAAAATATATATTAAAAACTGTCTTCGATTAGTCAGCGTGACTCCACGGTTACAGAGAAAAGGGACCTGGAGAGCAAAGCCGAACCCGCACCTATAAATAAAACCTGCTCATTAACCAGCGTTCTGCTTCAGTGGAGCGCCGAAGGTTTCCTCTGAGGTGCATGTTCACTCGTTTACGCGAGCGTGTGCATTGCTACTTTTACTTGAGCGTGTGCCATCGGTGCCATCTTTCAGCGACGAGGTTTGCTTATTGGTACCAGGGAGTCTTGCGTACCCAACGCAGAGTGAATCCTGCATCCGTGCGGATTTTGATGGAGGCTGCTTCTGCTTCTCGGACCGTCTCCTTGACGGACTGCATCAGATTCTGGGCGTTGTGGACCAGCATCTCTGTGGCCTGGACGGCGGAAAAATAAGAAGCGAAGAGGTTTATTAGTGACGACAGGACATTACTAATAATCAGGGTCGGCAGGTGTGATTGAACTCACCTGCTCTGACTCCTCCTCACTGATGTTTGTTCGTCCCAGCATCGTAGCTTTGACCGTGGAGAGGATCTTCAGTTGAGTACTGATGGTTGGGATTCGCTCACACACCTTTGGACGGACACATTTGTCATTGGATTTTGCATTTTCTCACACGTCAGCGCCTGCGTGTGCCTCTGTGTTTACCTGTAAGAGGTTGGTTCTGATGCGTCTGTCGGTGCACTGCTTGGCCACCTCTTTGGCCAGCCTCGTCACCTCATCCGAGGCCTTGGCGATGTCCTTGGCGCACTGAATGAGGGCCCGCTTGTTTCCACTTCCTCCGCGCACCAGTCGAGACATTTCTGCCATCAGCAGAGCCATTCTCTTGGCTGCCGCAATGATGTCGTTGCCCTGTGGAGGAGGAGGAAGAGGAGGAAGGCTGTGAGTGGCACACAGGACAGAAGATTTGGATAAAACACGAAAAAGCAAGTTAAACATCAAACAAACAGGCTTTGTATAAGTAGATAACAATGTACTGGTCTCAAATTTGAATTAAAGAAGCAAAACAGGTATTGAAGAGGAAGCTGCATGCAGTGCCAGGGCAGGTTAGCACACATTCTTCAGGCTATGATTTCATTGTGATTTCATATTTGTCGTTTGGAAGGAGACAGCGTTTGTCGCCTTCTCTTTCGCATCACAGTCAACCTGCTGTTAGTATCCATAAAGTGATGCTCACAGTGATCAGTACACACCCTGGGACTGAGAAGCAGAAGCAGGTGCAGGCAGTCTAAAGTCAAAGCTACATCACCAGAAGTCTTTGGGGAAACTGTCATCCTTGCCTTCATAGGTTGTTCAGACAGTGACAGCAGTGATTGACAGCGATAACAGCCAGAAGGAGCGTCGGGCTCCTTTAAAGCACTTTACCTAATCATGAACATAAGGGAGGGACTTGTGAGGCCAGTACCAGTTTATCTGTGAGGTGCAACAAACAAACCCGCCATTCCAACAGTCCTCCACCTTTAGTTCAGCCTCAGCATGGCATCAGCACAACCGCGTGTCTGAGTACGGTGCACAGCAGTCAGACAGCAGCCACTGGGTGGAGGATTCCATGGTAGTGTCAGATGCAGAGCTCATCGTTTGCACAGCCAGTGACTGAACTCCAGAGGGGCATTTGTTTGTTCTGCAGACTGGTGTGTGCTTGCATGCGTGTTTACTTCTGTAAACTACCTGACCGACATCTGGTTGTGTGAGCTCATGTGCATGTATTTGCGCAGACCTTGCTGGACCACTTGCGCGCCTCCTGGTGGAGTGACTGGGCAGCAGCCAGAATGGGTTGATTGACAGGCTGGTTGGACGGCATCATCAGCAGCTCTGGCTCATAGTCATCCTCACCATCAGTAAACTCATCTTCATCATCTACCTCCCTCTCCTCTACTGCCTCCTCATCCTCAGGCTGGGTAGCGCAGGGGGGTTTGTTGCAGGAGGTTGAAAGAGTGGGGTCAATTGGGATGAGAGGGGACGGGAGGATAAAAGGGGGTGGGAGGAGGAAAAAAAGAGGAATGCAGAGAAAAGGGTAAAGGGGGGAAGCCAGTGATGGCAGGAGGGAAGGAAGCAGGGGAAAAGGCATTTAGTACAGTATGAGAGGCACTGCATGGAAGAAAAGACGACAGGAGATTTACACAGGCGGGAGGAGCGAATACAAGCACTGTAAAGCAGCAGGGAGCAAAGAGGGGAGGGGGTACGAAACACTGGACGCACAGGCAAAGATGGCTTTGGAGCAAAAAAAGAAGAAGAGCAAAGAGCAGCTGATGTGGGCAGGCAGCCGCTGGATAATGTGCCTGATTGTGAGGCTGTGGTGGAGCTGTCAAGAGGTGTTCTGTGTGTGGTTTCCAAAGACAAACTCCAATATAAAAGGTGGTTTGACAGCTACAGGGGGGGGAATGGTTACGTTTCCTCACAGCAATAGCAAAAGGCCACAAGTCATAGGACATATGATGTATAATATAATAGTCTACTACACAGATACAGTTACAGTCCCACGCACAAAACCAAAAACATGGTGTTTGTGGGCAGCGGTGCGTTTGGGGGAACCCACCTTGCTGGACCACTGTCGAGCCTCGTCGTGCAGCTGCCGGGCCGCCACCATCATGGGCTCGCTGAGCACCTCTCCGGCCTTCTGCTCCGGGAACTCCTCATCCTTCTCCTCGGGAGGAGGGGGACGAGGCGGGGGCACCTCGCCCTCGGGCAGCGGGGGTTTGGGCGGCGCCTGCTCATCACTGACCTGGAAAGAAGAATAAGCACGGATACATTGGCCACAATATTATTGATACGCTATGCAGTTTTAGTTTGTGCCGGGTCATGCGAGAAGGCCTTTGCTCGTCCTACATGGAGCTGGTCCAGATCGGGAGGTGGAGGAGGGAAGTCAGGCTCCTGAGGCTGGAACGCCTCCCTAACTTTTCCAACTGCAGCCAAGATCCTCAAGCACGAGTCCAGGTAGGCTTTCTGCAGGGCTGAGACAGAATGAAGGTGAGCTGTCAGTCTGTGTCAGACTGTTCATTGAACGTGTGCTTTGTACCTTTGTCCTGTATGTTCCCAGCCACCGCCTTGGCATCCATCACCATGGGTGAGATGGTGTGTGAGAGGATGTCTGACGCGTGCTTCACGGTGTCCCTGAACCGCGGATCTTCGGAGTTCTCCACTTCCTTCTTGGCCACCAACAGGACCCGATTAGCTCGCCTTGCTATGCTCGTTGCCCCGGCAACAAGCATCTGGGGCTGAACATTCGCCATGGCAACTCTGCACTTGTCGATGTCTTTCTTTATAGCTTCCTCAGAAGCGTCTAATAGGGATTTGGTGTCGATGGCCTCGTCCACAAGACCTGGAACCCCAGAGATCAAACTTTTTGTCTTCAACTGTGTGTTATTATAATATAGGAAATAACTGCTGCTTGGATGTTGTCAAAATCCGTACCAGTCAGTCTCTCCACGTTGTCAATCCACTGGTTCTTCATGGTGTCAAAGTGCTCGTACGCCGCTTTGTTGCCGGGATTCTTCAGCATGATCCGAGCAGCGGAGGTTACCTGGACATTAGCAGTCAGTCGGTCACACTGGGCGTCGGAAATACCACAGTTCACCAGTGTAAAAGTCCAAAAGGAGCACCTGTGGCGTGAGCTCTCTGGCATGTTTCACGGCGGCATGGATCCCTTCCACCGTGCTCTTATTAGCGGTCCCCACGGCCGCAGCCTTCTCTGCAGTCGCCCCCAACCGACCTGCGTGGGCCTCAAAGTTCCCCGCACGCTCTTCAAAAACCTACCAGTATGAACTAAAATCAATCAGCGTATTCGTTTGCTATATTTTAGCGATGCAACAGCACAGAATCAGTGGACGTCTGCTGCATCCACATCGCTGACCTCCTCTCTGTTGGGGGCGTCGGGCGGCGCGGTCGCTGCCACGGCCAGCAGTTTAATGGGGGTGGTGGTGTCGCTGAAGACGTCCGACACCTCCTGGGTCATCACCTCCTGCATGTGTCGCCTCAGGTCCTGGTCAAAGCACAGTGTTCACAGTCATCAGTCCAGCAGGTGGCGCTGCACCAATGCTTAATAATAATGAATTTCCTATTTAAGCACCAGACTGCTGCTGCTGCTACCTTGAGACTGTCTTGCAGTTGTGCGGCTGTGGCTCGCGCGTGAGGGGCCTCGGCCTCGCCTCTGCCGGCCATGTCGGCCAAAGACGCCGTGAGCGCCTCAGCGCGGTCACAGCGCCCGATCATATCCTGTCGATACGGGCCTAGCATGCCTCCCGCCAGCCTCCTGCCTTCTCCAACCATTCCTCTGATGGCTGCCTGACCTGGAGAGGCAGACACCAACAGAAGTCATTATCGCGTCACATAGATTACTAAGATGCTCATTCAAATCGCTGCTGTTACTTCTTGTGTGTGCGATTATAACCTAGAGGAAGCATTTCGAGAGCAGGTACCTGTGTTCCACTGTAGCATCTCATACTCTGCTCCCACAGAGAAGCATCAGAGGAAACAGGAAACAAGCAAATGACGAATCAAGGCGTTAGATGCAATGCAACCTGAACGCCTCAGTCACTCAGTGATTCATGCATATCACTGACTCACACTGGGACACATCACTGCAGGCATTTAGGGAGACAGAATCAGTCAGCTTTCCCAGGTCCTGTCACGTCCACTTGGACATCGTCTTCAAAAACCACACAGGCGAGAAAGTCTCTAAATCATCTCTCCCCCGAGTCCAACCCGCTCACCTATTCCTCTGTCGTCCACTCCAGGGTTGCTCACCCAGCGGAGCGCTTGCTCCATCTTGCCCTCCAGGGTGATGGCGGGCTTGGCTGGTCTCATGTTGGCCACAGCCCGGTTGGTTTTGGACTGAAGGGTCAGCAGCGCTACTCCGATCTGCTTTGCCAGCGCACGCGCCTCCGGGCTGTCGCCTTTCCCCCTGAGACGGGAACAGAGGGGCAAACCACCAAACAGAGGCTGACGTGCGTTCACTAGTTCAAAGATGAAATTCAAGCATTTCCTTACACCTTGACCTGAGTGAAACGTCGTTATGTCAGTTAACGATTGCAGCGAGGGAAAGGAGCCGTTAGGGCTCAAATATCACCGTACTGTTTGCGAAGATCCACAAGTCTGGCAGTGAGTCCGGCGATCTCACTGATGGAGCGCAGGATGTCGTCCCTCTCCTTTTGGTCTTCACAAAGATCAGCAATGCGTTTGGCCTCAGCAAGAAGTGCTCGGATGTTCTCCTCCCCCTCAGGACCCCCATTAGGGTCAGCCAGCCAAGCCTGAAAGACAATACATATGGTATATGCCACAAGATAGAAATAAATATCTACAAATATATGTGCAATATGTTTAGTTGCTTGAGAGTGATTTTCACTGAACATGAGCTGGAAAAGGCTGACAGGACATATGTTTCACTGGGGAAAGGGCTGCCATGATTTACTGTGTCACTGTTGTTTATCTGACCTGTGCAGCATCCAACCTCCTGGCAATGGCCTGCTTGGCATTGATCAGCGCCTCCAGCCTGCGAGCAGCAGCGTCTACTTTGCCAAACAATAAATCCAGGCCCTGCGAACACTGGCCCGCACGCTGCACGCACCCCGGGGTTTGGCCTTGGCCTCTGTCATGACAGCGGAACATGGTGACGAGCCTCACCGGAGCAACGTACAACTCACATTCTCCCAACAAAAAAAAGCTACCTGGCTCGAATATCCGCAATCTGGTCGGTCATGTGTCCCAGAGCCTTGGTGGTGGCCAGGATGTCCTTCCTCTCCTTCCCGGCACACAGCTCCCCGACTTTACCGGCCTCGTCGAGGATCACGCGCAGGGCGACCTCGCCGGGCTCACCTGAGGGTGACAACACGACACGGGAGACCCTGAGATGACGCCAAGCTCGGCTTCTGGACTTCACATGAGGGTGAGAGACGCAGCAGCTACCTGGCTGCGCATGAGGGTCTTTGAGCCAGGATTTGGCCTGCACCATCTTTGACTCAATCAAAGCCAGAGACCTCTTTAACGCTTCCATGTCCTGAGGGACAGAGAAAGCAGGAGAGTGTACAGTGTTATCGTAATATTGTCAATAAATGCAGTTTGTTTTGAAGAATATTCTAATATATACTGTATAATAATAGTCATAATAAAAGTGTTATTATGAGTGGTAATAGTAATTCACATTGTATATTATAAAAAATGATGAAAACTGACAGTGATACAGGATGAAGCATCTAAACCAACACCAGCTCTTAGTGCTGTAAGGCAAATAAAAGCTTTTTCAAGCTGAGAGGAGAGTGATTCACCTAAGTGACACCGTTCATCACAGTCCATCCATTATAAATGTGTCTGGACACCGGCCAGTTTATTTCTATAATTCATGAGAGCATTGTTGGTGCGGCAGCAGCTGTCGCGGCCCGTGTACCGAGTATGCAACACACACAAACACAAACAGACGGGTCGTGGTCTGAGGTGCAGTACGGCGCTGCAGCCGTGTGCAGAGGGACATGCAGGGTTACAGGTTAAACCAGTGACGCCCCAACACTCAACGGTCCCACTGCACTGTCTCTGCATGGGAACTCATAAACGGACAGCTCCGTCACAGCGGACGAGGGAAGCACAGAAGAGATGACACACTAACGGAAGAGAGATGAACGCGTTATTGGTACAGTTCAAACATTCTGCGCGGCAGCTGCCGCTTGTTTCTGAGCCACTCCAGTCGACATTTAGAGACAAACAGATGCACATGTAGCACAGTGATGACGTGCTCTCTCCATCATCACATCTGCTGACAGGACTGAAACACACGGGACACTTGCTGTTAAATAGCAACGGGACACATACAGTACACGACAGTATATATTGGAAGCGGGAGGACATGGTTTCTCCTCACTCTCGCGCTCATGCACACTTGCATGCTGGAAACTGCAGAGGGGGATAGAAACAGGCTTACCTTCTACAGGGAGGAAAAGAACGGAAGAGAAAGGTAAAGGAGGAAAAGGAAAACCAGGAGTTACACTATCAAGCCGAAAAGAAAAGTGGAGACATTTTTGGATGGTGCTGGCTGCGGCACAGAAGGGGAGTGTGGGTCGACTGTGGCCGTTGGGTTCGATGAAGCCGTGGGTGTGTGCATACAAGCAGCGCTGTGTGAGCAGGGGCTACCTTGTTGGCCCAGGCGTCCTCGTCCCATGTGGTGAGCTGCAGGACTCTGATGATCTCGTTGATCTCGGCGCTCATCTTTTCAAAGGTGAACCTCCTGTTCCTTTCGGCCTCCTCGATGCCGGCGCCTCGGCTGCTCTTGGTTGCCACAAAGATCTTTATCGCTGAGGACAGAGGCACATCCATCAGAGTCACACATAGGTGTTTGTGCAGAAATCCTGAAAATTCCCTAGAATTTTAAGCTTAATATTGTACTAGGGATGTGAACAAAGCAGCCAGGGGGCGATGTGTGTGTGCCAGACTTGGTCTGACATGTCAGCATCTAATGACTGTAATTATCAGCGTTGCTATAGCAACGGTTGGATGCTCCGTTACCTGCAATGAATCACGTGCCCCTCCCCCCAGTCCCAGAAAGTCACATGCAGTAGACACACCTGATATAAGGACCGGCAGCAGCTCTTTGATAGTGTTCATGGAGCTGACCAGCATCTGTCTGTGTTCTTGGTGCGTCAGCTCCTGCTGCCTCTCCTCAATCATCTTTGACATTTTGGTCATCCCTGAGGAAACAGACAAGATCATCATAGTAAGAATGAGGCTACTTAAATCAAATCCAATTCAGTAAAGGTGAGGAGCTTGAAGGGCATCTCCCAGCTGAGCTGCTCCATCACATCCAAACATGATTACTTTATAAATGACTTACTGCAAACAATGACAGCATCGTTCAAGTGTGAGAAAACCTTGGCTTCGGATTCTCTGGGGTTCATTATGATGCAGTGCACTGACAACATGACTGACCTTTTACCTGCCACCATAAACTATTTATTTTTGATGCGGACAGTAAGAAGATTCTGGTTCTTAATCAGAGCATCTCAGTGTCAGCAGAGCTGTGAGTGATGGATCTTTAACCAAGAGACGAATCCATAACAACAATAGTTCAGATATGATGGATAGCAGAAAAATTCTGATGAAGTAAATGCAATATTATTATCTCTACAGGCTGTTTAGTTTACGCCTCATTCACCAGATCTTTGTAGTATAAAGTAACTTAACATACTAAGGCAAGGTTAAAGTCTCCTTTTCAGGTTCTTGCTGACCTGGTCCCAGGTTTTTGGTGTAAGTGATGAGGTCCTCCATCGTCTCCACCACTTCAGCCACGGTCAGGTACTCTAGGATTCCTTTACACACTCGGATTATCTTACGCACCTAGAACACAACACGGACATAATAATAGTCAGATTAAAACAAAGGCTAATTATGAATGAATTCAGTGAATTCAGTGAATGAGCTTTTAGACTGTGTTGACATTGTTTGTCATTTGTGTGTGTGTGTGCGTGTGTGCGCGCGTGTGTGCCTGTGTGTGTACAGTCTTGTGATGCACGTCTTGTGACTGTGAGAAGTTGCTCTTTCGAAAATGAGGCTAGCAATAAGACACGTGAGCATAATCACGTGTCCAATGTGATTCCACTTATAAAGCGACATCAAACATTTACACACACACACACACACACACACACACACACACACACACACACACTACACAAGCTGGTACATACCATATTCTCCCACACAGACTCACATTATGATTTATGACAGAGGGAAGTCATTTGATCTCAGTGATTAGATCTGGCTGCATTTGAGACTCCATTACAGACTTGCTCAAAGACGAGCTCCTCCTTCCCCTGTGCATCTATATAAAGTTTATTTCCCTGAAAGATGCCACACCTCTGAGGCAAAGGCGAGTCTCGGGGCGCATGTGCGGATTTAAGGAGGCGAACGCAAACACACCTCAGCCTCATCAAACGTGAGCAGCAGGTCGGAGGTTCCGGACAGAATCCCTCTGGACCCGTCGATCAGGTAATCTCGTGCAGGGACGGAGTACGGGTCTGCCTTCAGCATCTGAGCTGCTTGGACGAGCTTGGAGCACGAGTTCTCCACCCTGGAAACCACAAACCAGAATCAGGCACCTTGTGAACCAAGCAGACGGGGGCTAAAGCTGCACTGACACTACACCACTGTCACACCCCAATTTGCAGATGTGTCAATAAAAAATATTTTGTAAGTGTCAGCTTTCATCTTGTAGCTTAAACTATGCAATGATTATCCTGAGCTCCTGAAGCTTCCCTCCTCCTTCTGACCACCGCTGGTCAGGGTATCGATGGCTGCTAGTTCGTCTATATTTAGGGGGGTTCGCATTCCCACATGCCCCCTCCTAAGCCCTGTGATTTATGGTGGAGTGCACCGTGTGTATGTGAGAGTCTGAGGAAGCAGTTTAGCTAAAAGTGTGTTTTCAAACTAGATTTAAATACATAAATAAATAGATATTATGACTGTAAATTTGCAGTCTAAGCATCAACGCCATATACAGCCGAGCAAACACGTCACAGCCCCGGTACGGTGGGAGTGGGAGCTCTCTGGATGCGATGCAAGCTGGAGGACTACAAACAGCCTCTCAGCAGGTTGGATGCTGGAGCCCAGCAGTCACCCGGGTCCGGCCTCAGAAGCGGCTCTTTGTTGTAGCTGGGAACGCGGCCACGTTTCCTAACATCAAATCGCCTGGAATCCTCTTTTTAACGCGTTCTCTGCGTGCTGAGATGAAGCGGATCCCTTCCGTAGTGTTGTCAGCGGCTGCGCTGTGAGGCCGACTCACTTAATGAAGGCAGGAGGCATGTCCCTCTTCATGAGCTGGTCCTCTGTGGTTTGAACCGTCTCCTTTCCAACCTGCAACAGATGAAGATCGAATTTAATCCTAATCTTGAATGTATTAGTATTAGATGCAACAAATAAAACAAAGTGGACGCTGCAAAGGCTGAACAGAGGAGCATCAGTCGACAAATCTCCAACCACATCGTGTCTTTGAAGGTTCATGGAGATGCAGCTTGTCCCGTGTGATGTGGCTCTTATATTATCTTATTTTATCTATTACTAGGGCAACTGTTCAGGTAAACTAATCTGGCCATGAACGCATGGTCCAGTGGTGATTTGATCCGGTCGTCTGCGTCACCAAAATGTTTGCCAGAAGCGTGAGCATTGGATTCATAAAAACTAATTATCTGAACCCTTTTCTTTCAGCTGTTTGCTTGAAAAGAATCAAAAGAGGAAACACGTGAGGACGAGAAGCTTTAAAACACACAGATCCTGACAACATATCCTCTACTGAAGCTCTGGAACAAAAGACAAAAGTAAAATAAAAGCTCTGGAATAAAAGACAACTACGACACGGCCGACACACACCAGCCGCAGCACAATCCGCCTGCACACGCGCACTTGAAATGCAATTATGGCGAGATGATGACATCGGCCTCGTGCTGCTGTGTTGATGAATGTCACTTAATAGACTTTGTGGCTCCAGAGACCGATGCAGCAGCCGTCGCTGAGCATTCCAGCAACACAGCTTCACCTAAACGACCCGTGGCCGCTGTTGGGTAATGATGCAGAACCTGGAACGCACACATGGTCATTCATGATTACCTGCACGAACGTCGGGATGCGATTGAACATTTAAAATGGGAGGAATGCAGCGTGTCCGGCGGAGCTGTTCCTGTAAGCAGCAACGCTTGGCATTGATTGTCCCATACATAATTGATGGGACGCTAAGAGGCCTGCTGGACGGTGTGATGTGCTCCAGCAGCTGTCAGTCAAGTTCAGCTGAGCCAAGTTTATTCTGGCGTTTCAAGGCGTGATTGTTTTGGGCAGAATGAAGCAAATTTTAACTGAATAATCTATTTAACGAGCAATAAAGATGTCGGTGCTAGATTTACATGGCTAAATGAGTGGTTCAAGGCTGTAGTGCCCAACAGAACCGTGTTTGGTCTCACGCCTCGCTTCCTGTCACATTTTACTGTGTGCTAATAAAACAAACAGAGATAAAACGCATCCAAAAGACTTAACATTGTTCATAAAGCCCTGAGATTTTCTGTTTCCTTTTCAAATGTCCACCAGATCTGCTGATGACCCTTGCACTGCTGAATGTTTCCTCGCGCTCACCAGCTGCTCACCAACTCTGTCTGTCTGCTGTTGGGTGGAGCAGATGGCCCCCTATGTTATGTCAGCGCCACTGAAAACGGCTTCTGCCGGAAACAAGCGGGAGCGCGATGGGAACGTGACAGATGTGAGTCGGATGCAACGGATGCTGGAACCAGCTGGGAGGAGCTTAAACGGAGGAGGGTGTCAGGTGTGTATGTGTGGGAGGAGGGGGGAGGGAGGGGGCGCTCCCCTCCCTCGCTCCCCCTTTCTCCTCTCATTCAGCGTCGACGGTGCGTCTCCTCGCTCGCATTCTCTGCTCCGTCAGACTGTGGTTCCTTCACTCAACGGCAAATCTATTTATTCCTCCTCCCCCCAGACACGCTCGGCCTCTACGTCGACTCCTTCAGGAGCGGATAGCTCTCCAGCACCACTGTTGGGAGCTCTGTCATCGGGCCCGACTTCGGGAAGCTCCCACCTTCAAGCAGAGGCACCAGCAGCATCGTTTGGATCTTCAGATGAATCGGCGTCAACCCACGCGCGGGCTCCGACGGCGCGAGACTGACACCTCCATGAGTGTGAGAGTCTCTAAGTGTGTCGGTGACCTAGATTTGAGGCACCCCCGCAGGCGGCCCACTCCGGACAGGGTTAATAGTGTAATTGTATCAGTATGTAGTGGGACTCTTGCATCTCCACTCGAGTGTAGACGTGAATCAGCTTCCTAAAATGAGTGCGAGGGATCCGGTGTGTTCGTCTACCCAGTAACAAACCACTGCTGCTCCTCCTCCAGCTCTCTTTCAACACATTCCTGTCACCTACTTCTTACCGTGACTCCCACTCTATCCATCATTTTCTCTTCAACAGTGTTCAAAGGCATAAAGTCAGAACAGATCTAGATCATTTCTAACATTATTACTTCCTACTTCTTATTTCCTGCCTCATTGTGTCCTGCTTCCACTGCCCCTGTGCCTTTATCTCTGCCTGCAGCCTCTCATCTCCATCATCTGACACCCGGCGACACGCCGGAGGCTGCTATTAGCCTCCCTCTGCTCGCTGTCTGCGTGGATCAGCTGCGTGGATCGGCAAGGACGAGCAGGCAAAGAGAGCGCGCCGGGCTATGAAGGACTGAAAGAGGCTGGATGGTGTCCAGAACGGGGATTTGTGATTAGGACACTCCAAGGTATGCGCGTTCAAGCTGAATTGGCTTTTCCATTATCAGTTAATGAGACTTTTATCACAATGAGCTCCTGCGTCCTTGCACAGGAAGCCAGCTTTAGGCGAGAGCCATCAGAACTTGAAATGGCAATAAATATTAGGAGTAGTCAAATCATTTTAACCATCGCCAACACTCTTGCTAATCACGCCAGAACCATCTGATTGGTCAGACACGGAGCAGAGAAAGCCAGGACGACCTAGACGTCTTCTCATGAAGTGATGTGTCACTTGAAATGCACAACTAGCCCACGTTGCTCCTTCTTGAGTTTGACATGTCTCCTGAGTGAGTGAACTACGCTCCAGTCACGCATCAATACCAGTCACCCTGGATCAGCATTAATGATGTGGCCATTATTGATTTTTCCAGTCGGGGCATTCAGAGAAGATCAGCTCGCTAGATGCAGAAATATTTCTATTTAGACTCAACATGTCTAAAGGAAAGAAGCAGAGGAAGTGAATCCTATGGAAGATGTCTTTAAAGGGGTTTAAAGTCCAATAAATGACCAGTGTGTCTGTTCTTTGAGGATCTCCTTAGTATAAAGTATATTGTTCTATGAATCCTGCAATAATCAAAACCTAAACAGTGAAAGTGTGAGCTCCTCTACTTATGTCACAATAAACATCTCGCCCGTGAGAGAGAGAAACACGCATTCTGTTACAATTCAATTGACCGGTTCCCTCCGCCCCACAAACTTCATTGAGATCCGCAGCCTCATCTGAAAAGGGGCAAAAGTGCGCCGCACACATGAGCGTCAGCTGGGCGAGCCGCGGTTCTATGTCATTTTAATGACGAGCAAAGATCGAACCGGGCTGGTCATAAACTTAAGTGGAGTCGGGAAAAATACCGCTTTCCAAGCACTGCGGGGACAGTCTGGTGATTTACCCTCCGGCTATTTATAACACTGGGCAAATACAAGCTACTGCCTACTGTCAGACCGGTGGGGTCCGCTCGCTTTTTGCAGGTTTGGAGCAAAGGGGTGGATGCGTGGACCCTGATTTGACGCCCAGGTTCGAAGTCAGCACTCACCCGGACGAGGTTGCTGACCGCCGCCTGCACCGCGGCCACCGGCACCGTCAGGTCCGGGATGGCTTTCCCGTCCACCTCCCCCTCCTCGTGCATGATGACCAGGTGGGAGATCTGCTGGGCCACCGGCTCCAGGATACTCTCGATGGTCTTGGTGTGAAACACCGGCATCGTGGACGACTTTTACCGCAGCACCGACAGAAGAAAGCGGCGGCTGGTCGCTCCAGCACCGAAGATCCCCGCTCTCCCCTCTCCTTCCTTCCCCTCTCCCCACCGACAGGAGGACGAATCCCGAGTTGCGCGTCCAGCCCCTGGGAAGCCGCCCTCGCGCGCCTCTCCTCTCGCAGCGTGCACCGTCTCCTCCGGCGAGCGCCTCGGTGGAAGCTGGATTCAGACGGCCAGTGTCCTCCGGTGGGAGCGACCCAAAATCGTGACAGAAGGAATCACCGTCCTCCACCCAATCACGGCGAAGGGATAGGCGCGTGGGTGTGGGCGCGCGCTGACGCCCTCCCCCTGCACGCGCGCGCGCGCACGCACCATACACGCACCCACACGTGTGCACACACAAACGGGAGCGGTTCCCAAATGACGTCATGGATGCCAGCGGCCCCAAAAAGGAAAGTGTTGGGGAAAGTTAATGGGAAGAGGTTATGATGGCAGGACGGCGGACGGGAGAAGAAGAGGAGGGGATCAGGTGCAGCAGTCGCCTTGTGTTTGAGAGCTGCTCCCTGGGCTGGTAAAGGTCATGAAACCATAGAGGACGCTGGGGATGTGACCCGTCCTCTTGCCTAATGTTTAAGAAAACCGCCGGTGGCCGTGGGGCTCGGCTCTTTTTATGAAGCTTGAAACTTGCATCTGACACATGATCTACGTTCATTAAAAGGTGGGTCAGGAGTTCATGTCTCCAGGCCTCAAAGTCCACGTCTAAATAAAGACCAGGGATTCAGTTTGCTGCAGCTGAAAGAAGGACTCTCCGAGTTCTTGCACTGCACCCACACACTCTTCCCCCCACGACATGTTTACTGTGACAGCGAGGCTTCTCCGCGAACAGCTGCCCCGCGTCCGAGCGCGTCGTGAGGGGAAATGCAGGTGGTCCGTGTGTGTTTGCTGCAAGGACTGTCCCCGCTGCTCCAGCCTGAATGCGTGTTGAGAAACTTTGCTATTTCCACCTCGACACCCAGTCGACCAACAGGCCAGGAGCCAAGAGACCCCCCGTGTGTGTGTGTGTGTGTGTGTGTGTGTGTGTGTCTCTTCGTTAGGAATTGTCCTTAAAGAGGAGCAAGACTCCTACTCAGCATCTCACAGCCTTAAATGGATTGAGAGTAAGAGAAGCTGTAAAATAAACTGTGTGTGTGAGTAATTGAGGGGGACTCAGATGGATGCCGACCGGCTCCAGCAGCGCTGCTGTGAGTTGTCTGTATATGTGGACTTGTCCAAACAGCACTTTGACAGAGAGCACAGCAGCAGGTTGCTTGGAACGGCCCGTAACAGTAAGGACGCCTACGTCGCCATTCATCTCGCATCCCAGTGTTCGCGCTGTGTGTCTTCGTGCTGAGTGATTGCTTGCCATTTTTCAGGGGGGGGGGGAGTTGTGAGCCAGTGGACAACTGAACGCATAAACACTGGGACGTTCCTGAGAAACATGCTGGTGGCGCTCTGCCTCCCCTCCCCCACACACACACCCTCCGCAGCAGCAGAGCCATGTTTAGGAGAGCGTCGTTCCCGTGTATCGCGCTGAAAAAGGACATAAACAAGTGTCTCTCCCTGAGTCACACTGTAAATATGTTTAATAAGCCCATGGAAACAGAACGACATGTAGAAATCAATATTTTTGCTCACATTTTTCACACATCCTTGTTGAACATGGACCTGGTCGACATGAGCAGTCGCCGTGATCTTTAAGGCAGGCTGACATTAGCATTTAGCTTACAGAGCCACACACACCTGCCCCTTATTGTTGACCATCAACCAAAATCCACATCTTTTATTTTGTATTATACAAACTGTCTCAAACTGCCACTTCTACTTACTATCAGAGAGCGGCACAGACTGTGGAGCAGCACCGGTTGTGGTAGCTTTGTTGTAATCATTGCACTGTAGCAGTGTGTGTTTATGTGATCAGGGAGAAGATGCTCCTGTCTCACTGCAGCTGCTGCAATGACTTATGTGCATTTTTTAATTTTTATACACTTTTTTTATTCACTGCACATTTGTATTTTGTCATCAGTTTGAAATTCAAAATGATCTCACTTATATTTACTCAAATAACAAAACTAAAAGGTTTTGTTTTTGCCTCCTTCAAGCACTATGAGTGTTATATATGTTTGTTCTATGATCAACTACAGTGTGTGAATATTAATCCAGTTTAACATTTATTCCAGTTTTATGTATGTGACGTGAACTGATAATTCTTGAATATTTCCAGGCAGTTTCACATATGACTGATTCACTCTCTACTAAAAGTGTGTATTAAACCAACAGCTGTCTGCAGCTTGTAATAATATTGTTTAAGCTTTCAGTGTGTTTGAGTTTAATGAGACACCTTTAAGTCATTTTAGGGCTTCAGTGCCCCCCAGTGTTTGATTTGAGAATTCTTATGTTATATTAGAAGCAAAGTATATGACCAAATCTATTTTTGTTCAACCATGAAAACATCTTCTTTGAAACCTTTAAAGAAGGAAACTTAGTTTTACTTGGTTTATTTTTACATACTGAATTTTTCACACTCCTTCTCAAGAATTTCATCAGCTTTTCACTCATTTCACACACCTTTAGATGTGATCTTATCTTCCTAACAGCCTGCACACAGTGACCTTTTTAGGAAGCTTCGTCATAATCTCACTAAACCCAGTGACTAACAAAAAGGCTGCTGCCAACGGACTAATTAAGTTTCACATTGTAACAAGCTTAAATAAAATAAAATGAATAAATGGTGAAATAAATATAACTAAAGATCAGTACTTGCTAATCAAAGACAATTTGATTTCTCCCTGACGACTCGTCTCCATACATAGCTTTGTTAAGCTCATTGCATCCTTAGGAACTCATTCTGCAGTTCCTCCACACAAGTGACGGGCTGTGGTGATGGTGAATACAACACTGACATAGATTGAGAATGAAACCTCAAAAATCAAAATAAACATCTTTTATTCCTTATTATACAAACTTTCTCTGCCACTTCTACTTACTATCAGAGAGAGGCACAGACTGTGAAGCAGCACCAGTTGTGGTAGCTTTGTTGTAATCATTGCACTGTAGCAGTGTGTGTTTATGTGATCAGGGAGAAGATGCTCCTGTCTCACTGCAGCTGCTGCAATGACTTAAGTGCATTTTTTTTGTTTTTATACACTGTATTTATTCACTGCACATTCATATTTTGTCATTAGTTTGAAATTCAAAATGATCTCACTTATATTTACTCAAATAACAAAACTAAAACGTTTGGGTTTTGCCTCCATGGATCAAGGAAAAAAAATAAGTGAAAAAAACTTGAATATAAAATTACACAAATAATATTTCTTCACTCTGAAGCTTTTAAGCAATGTTGGCAATTATTAACAGAGCTTGATGTTCTCTTTCAAGCACTATGAGTGTTATATATGTTTGTTCTATAATTAACCACAGGGTGTGAATATTAATCCAGTTTAACATTTATTCCAGTTTTATGTATGTGACGTGAACTGATAGTTCTTGATTTTTTCCAGGCAGTTTCACATCTGACTGATTCACTGTCTCCTAAAAGTGTGCATGAAACCAACAGCTGTCTGCAGCTTGTAATAATATTGTTTAACACTAGAACTACTAAGGGACGTACACCTTTACATATACCCCTAACTACGGCTGGGTGATCACTTGTCCGCCACGCTCCAGCTGGCACCCTGCCAAGAGCCGCTTTTGTTACGTAAAGAGGGCCATCACCGACGCACTCTGTGGGGTGGGACGCATGGGCTCGCTGACCCTGCTGCTGCCTGCAAGGCAGAGCAGGGTTCCTACTCATGTTCCTATGAGTCTATGAGTGACATCCACTGTTACAATGTTCCACCGCTATGTGCTTGGATTTACAACGTGAAAGGACGAGTGTCATTGTTGCGGTCTCACCGAAGGAAGCAATAAAAAACATTAACAAGACAATAAAACAGTTTTGCTGCTTTGCTTATTTACAAAAAAACTAAATAAAGTTCACACATTATTTCACTGTAACGTTACTAAAAATTGCAGAAAAGACGACAGTACACCGCTCACCCATCTAGTTTTAACAAATGTGCAATTAAAAATATATTATAAACCAAAAAAACGCTTGAAAGCGTTTCGGTTTTACATTCCATTTATTTCGTTATTTCCCCTTTCACCAGTACCACATAATAAGTCATTGCAGAGCTACAGCCATGTTTCACCAGCCGCTTTCGGCAGTGAGTCATAGACGGACGTTGTTCTGCCCGCTTTCATGTAGACACGGAACTCTTCACAGTTTTGTCAAACGTAATTTCGTTATTCATATACAACAACATGCAAATGCTAAAAATTACTGAAAAGATGACAGTACACCCATCTAGTTTGGGTGAACAGAAAACGCTTGAAAGCGTTTCCGTTTTATATTCCGTTTATTTGGTTATTACTCCTTTCACCTGTACCACATAAAGTCATTGCAGAGCTACAGCCATGTTCCTACAAAGTTAACCAGCTGTTTATTTCGTTATTTCCTCTTTCATGTCCGTCTGGTGAATGAAAGTGGGCGTGGCCATCCACGTCCCAGAGCGGTGACACTGGGGGATGGGGAACGCGCATCAACACGCAGGACAAAGATCTGCGTTTCTCTGCTGCTGCAGCCTCGGCTGCGTTGGGTTGTTAGTGTCCCTTTCACCTGTACCATATGAAATGTGTTCCTACAAAGTTGATCAGCTGCTTTCAGAATCAGAATCGTTTTTATTCACCGGGTTTATTTTTATTTACAAAATATAAACAGAAAACGCTTGAAACGTTTCCGTTTTATATTCCATTTATTTAATTATTTTTATTTACAAAAAAATCCCATACGCTTTGCACTGTAACGTCACTAAGAATTAGGAAAAAAGACAGTACACCCATCTAGTTTTAACAAATGTGCAATAAAAAATTTAAACAGAAAACGCTTGAAAGCGTTTCCGTTTTATATTTCCGTTTATTTCGTTATTTTCCCTTTCACCTGTACCACATAAAGTCATTGCAGAGCTACAGCCATGTTTCTTTCAGCGTGACACACGCATGGACGTTGTTCTGCCCGCTTTCATGTAGACACAAAACTCATCAAAGTAAAAGAGCTCAGAGCAGCATTTGCAATTACATGTATATTAATAACGAAATAAACGGAATGTAAAGTAAAATGCTTTATAGAGTTTGGTGTCTACATAAAAGCGGCTGGTCAACTTTGTCAACATGTGGCTCCAGTAAGTGGGGGAATAACGGCCCAAAGCAACAGGCTGAAAGAGGAGGCTGTGGCAGAGGAACACAGGTCTTTGTCCTGTATGTTGATGCGCCCAGCCCCCACAGTCAGCGCTTACCTTTGCTACGGGACTGATAGCCCCGCCCACTTTTATTTATCAGACAGATATGAAAGTGGGGATAACGAAATAAACGGGATGTAATGTAAAACGCTTTCAAGAATTTTGTCTACATCAAAGCGGGCAAATCACATGTGAACGTTTTAATTTTTTTGTAAATAAAAATAATGTTTGCCCTGTTCAAACCTGGGGAATAAAACGATTCTGATAGCAGCTCAAGATCAACTTAGCAGGAACACATTTCATGTGGTAGAGGTGAAAGGGACACTAACAACCCAACGCAGCCGAGGCTGCAGCAGCAGAGAAACGCAGATCTTTGTCCTGCGTGTTGATGCGCGTTCCCCTTCCCCCAGTGTCACCGCTCTGGGACGTGGATGGCCACGCCCACTTTCATTCAACAGACGGACATGAAAGAGGGAATAACGAAATAAAGCTGGTTAACTTTGTAGGAACATGGCTGTAGCTCTACAATGACTTTATGTGGTACAGGTGAAAGCAGTAATAACGAAATAAACGGAATATAAAAAACGTTTTCAAGCGTTTTCTGTTTATATTTTTTATTGCACATTTGTTAAAACTTGATGAGTGTACTGTCATCTTTTCTGTAATTTTTGATGAAGTTACAGTGCAAACAATATTTGAACTAGTTTTTTTTGTAAATAAACAAAGCTTCGCCACATTTGAGAAGGATCTAAAACTGTCTTATTGTATTATTGATGATGATATCTTATTGCTTCCTTCGGTGAGACCGCAACAATGACACTCGTCCTTTCACGTTGTAAATCCAAGCACATAGCGGTTGAACATTGTAACAGTGGATGTCATTCTTAGACTCATAGGAACTGTGCAGCCTTGCAGACAGGAGCAGGGTCAGCAAGCCCACGCAACCCACCACCTAGAGTGCGTCAGTGATGGCCCTCTTTACCTAACAAAGGCAGCTGTTCACAGATGATTCAGGGTCTCAGCTAGCCGAGCAGATCATTTGACCACCTTCTAGTGGGAATGGGTATATTTAGAAAACCCAGTAGTTCTAGTGTTAAGCTTCCAGTTTGAGTTTGATGAGCCGCCTTTAAATTATTTTAGTGCTTCAGTGCCCCCCAGTGTTTGATTCGAGAACACTTCATTGAAGGACACGCTGTAGACTTGAACTTGCGACAAATCCAACTTAACAGTACTAAAGAGTCAGCGTTAGAGTCAGAGTCAGCTTAGAAGCTCTTGCCTAAAATGAGCAAGTGTGTGTTTATATGATTGCAAGTGAAAAGAAAAAGACAAGAATGAGCAAATGTCTAATACGTACAAAAGGTTTATTTATTAAAAAATATTAAAAAGCAGGGCCAGCCTGGTACAACAGAAATTATTAAATACAATCCTTCAATATAATAAATTGTAGCTTGTCTTTAATAGCCTCTCTATTAATATTGAAAAGTATTATAAAATATATACAATAAAATATACTGAACGAAATGGGTTCAGGTTCATTTAATGGGGTACATTACTCCTCGTGTGAACTGTGACAGCCCTGTTTGTTGTGCGATCCACTCGTTGTAGCCGGTCACCTGTGCGTAAACACCGGGTTTGTTCTTCTTGGCGCAGTCGTCGCCCCAGCTCACCACCCCGAACAGAAACATCCGACCTGAAACCTCACACACCAACGGGCCGCCGGAGTCGCCCTGTGAGGAGGAGAGGCCGCCGCAGTCAGCATCAGCACCGAGGGCCACATGTTAAAACCAGACGCTGGCTCCGCCCCTCACCTTGCAGGCGTCTGTGCTCCAGTCAGGGCTCCCGGCGCAGATCATGTTCCCAGTGATTCGATCGCCATAGTACAAGCTGCTTTGACACTTGGTCTGGGAGACCAGCTTGACCTCGGCCTGCTTCAGGAGCTGCGAGTAATGCCACGAGTCTGCAGACAAACGCACGCTGTGACGTGAGAAACGCTGAAACGGCGGAAGGTGAGGTCAGAGTCGGTCACGGGCCCGGCAGGTTTTACCGTATCGCTCTCTCCCAAATCCCGCGATGCTGCACTGAAACCCCGCGGGCAGCTGAGTGCGGGCCGGAGGGAGACACACGGTCCGAGTGGCCGCGGACTTCACGGCACAACGTCCGGCGGCATCTCTGATCCTCAGCAGCGCTAAAATGTTAAGGCGGACACGTCAGTCCTGTCACACCTACATGAATGTACTGTAGGGCGCATGGCGGGTGCTCACCGATGTCATTGTTGAAGGTGTTTTCGTCAAAGTCTGGGTGCATTATCACTTCTTCCACATTAAAGCGCTGCTCCCGGTGATTATCGGTGGCATTGATGGCACTCTTCCCCAGATACACAGACAGACGCCGGGCCGCAGCGACATCACTGTATTGATAATAATTATAATATAATGAACCCATACGAGTCATGCTGCCATTACTTCTGTTCTAATGAAGGGCTTGTGTTGCTTCTTACACATTGGAGAAACAGTGCGCAGCCGTGAGGACCCAACACGGCGCAATGAGAGAGCCGCCGCAGAGGAACGCGCTGCGTCCACGAAAGAGAGCAGCCACCCATGGGTGGGACTCTATGGGTGTGAAGGAGCCGCCCACCACTTTGTGCATCCTCCGCTCCGTCCTCTCTCCGCACGTCAGCTCTGTAGGGGCAAACAGGACGAGCCGGTGAGATTCAGGAAGGAGACGACGCGGTGCCAGAGACGGTCCTGAAACAATGCTGCCGTACCTGTATCCACGCCTGTAACCGAAGTGGGGCCTGCATGGTAGCAGAAAACAGATGTCATTAGAATATTCTTGAAAAATAATTTAATCTTTTATTGATTCTCAGCTTCTTGATATCACTCTTACATTTGGGAATGTTGCAGAACTCTCGACTATATCTCCTTCCCCTCCTGACTCTGCACCACGGCATCAGGCTGTGGTTGGGATTCCTAAAGTTCCAAAGCAATAATATTTAACATCTTGCTCTAAAATAGTTGTTATCCTGTATATTTGGTATCTACAATTTCACACATGCACAGCAGGTGGGGGCGATTTGAAGTATACCTGCAGTAACGGTGGTTGCCAATACCCTGTGAAGCTCCCCATGGGTTTTCAAACAGGTCCCAGTTGAGACACTTGTGGCCGTTCACCGACTCGGAAACGGAGCCCCTGTAACTGCTCCCGTCCCCGGACAGACAGGTCTCTGAGAAATGAAAAGACAGAGGCACAAACGTTGACTCCATGCAGCGACAGATGGGGAATATTATGTCGGGGTATTGGCTGAGCAGTCCACTCACCCTCTCTCTGTTTGGGCCGCCTTCGTGACCAAACCTAAGCGCAGGACAAACAGTGTTAATCACCGACACCCATGAGTCGTCAACGGAGTGAAACAGTACTTCACTTCCTCCTGTGGTCGCTCACCGCATTAACACCGAGCGCTGCAACGAGGGCGAGGGTGACTAACAACTTCATCTTCGCTTCTGGTTTTGCTTCTTCTTATTGGGGATATTTTTGGTCTGAGAAAAAAACAGAAATGGAACATAACACTGAGTGACTGGTTTAAAGCGTTTAGGGACAGATCCTTAAATGGACAAATCAACCGTGTGACGGCACATAAACTGTCCACAGCTTCCTATGTATTACATGCTACCTCTCTCCAGGCAGATCACTTCCATCTGTACAATGAGGTCTGCATCACTTTAGTTTAGCTGATTTCTGCA
The DNA here is from genome assembly GCF_900634795.4 of Betta splendens. Lineage (NCBI taxonomy): Eukaryota > Metazoa > Chordata > Actinopteri > Anabantiformes > Osphronemidae > Betta > Betta splendens. The sequence continues at coordinate 10,523,530 of NC_040895.2, forward strand.
CATGTTCCCAACATTATATCCTAATTCTTCTGTAATGTGAATAGAATCACTAGATATCTCCAGGATGAGGTGTCACGGTCATAGCAAACACAAAACTTTGTTCTAAATACATTATGCTGAGTGTCACACACTTCTTTGCTCTGTTACCTGTGTGTCCAGATGTGCAGTCCTGTTGAAGCTCCTGGTATTTCTTGCAGCTGGACCGACTGTCTGCTCCCTGTGTCCTCAGGTCTGCACCCGTGCTGTGGGAGGACTCGGGCTCAGGCTCTTGGCTCCGCTGGCGTTGCAGTGTTGATCCTCCCTGTGTCGCCTCCCATTTAAACCAGTAATGGGAGGGATTTAGCAAAAACTGTAAAAAGATCTCTAGACATCCAATTGCTGACCAGCAAATTCTTAGTCATGTCCTATGACATACACACTAAAAGCCCCCACGGCCCTCTTTCCTTTAACCCCTTAAAACTGAAACAATATATAACATGCCCAAAATTGGGCATGTTATATATTTGCACGTGAGTTCAGATGTTTCCGAGGCCAATCTGTTCACAACCAATCAAATCGATACTTAAGCACAGCTGTATCATTTGTTTAGTGAATTAATGAGTAACAATACAGACATGTTACAATCCTCTAAGGGATGTGGGAGGGGAGTGGAGTGTGCTGAGGTCGCCAGTTGCTCTTCTGCACATCTGGATTTGTTTGAAACACTTTAAGGCAGTCCTGATACAAAATATTAAATATTAGGATGATTATTCCAAAGGTTAGGTTTTACATTATTTCCTCACAGTCAGAGGGAATTATTTTAAAAGTGGAAATGGGAATTACAACACGTGTTATGTTTGGGATAAAGACTATTTTCTTTTAGGCTTTCACAGAGGAAGAAGGAAGTGGCTTGTAACTTGTGATCACAGCTCGTCATGTGAAATTTGGTTTCTTATTTCTGTCTGCTTTTACTTCTCTTCTTAAAACCTGTCTTTAATGAACCCTGTTTGCTCACACAAAGTAGACACAGCCTTGTGTGTGTGTGCATGCTTTATTGCCATTGTTTTAGGCGTAATGACCATACACTGACTCACACATCCTCTTTGATCATCAGCCTTTTGCATCATTAATCCAGTAGAGACATGTAATCTTAAAGACACAAAATGATCATTTTACCAGATAAGTGCTTCTGTGCTCCTAAAGCCTGTTTTTGATCACAGAGCAGCTGTGTTTCAAGACACCGTTCCTTGCACAACTTTCTAAAATATTTTGTCATGATCGCCCCTCAAACAAAGGGCATTGTTATGATTTTGTTCACGAGGATTTCTAAAGTCCCCTCCACAAATGTTACCTCAGTTATTTTGACGCTGGTGTGACTCACATTTCCTTCTTTTTAACAGTGACAATAACCAGATATGACATGTCTTTTTAAGGGAAGGAAGCATAAAACAACTGGCACACAATATTGACTGAATTCATCTGCTGCAGCAGCCTAGACTGACCCGTACCCCACCTAAGGTGCCTTAGCTAAACGTAGTATAACACAGTAATAACACAACTCAAGGAAACCCGGAATACACTGCCAGTTGCAAATATTGTTTCAGATTTTCTGCCCCCCTTAGTGTAGAAGCATGCTACACACAGTGGTAAACACATGCCTTTAGGCTCATGCTGTCTACTGTACCTACACTCACACTTTCAACCTGTCCGAGTTTTTTTTCTCGATAAAGTTGGCTGTTGTCTTTGTTACAGACACAAGGCTGTTTAAAGTAGAAATGTTTTATACAGGAAAAGTGGACTAAAAGACTCTTTATTTTTTCTATTCTATTTATTATAACTATATCTAATTCCCCCTTTTATGCAAATGTTTTAAACAAATAATTTTCACATTAAACACACTAGACTGTAAAGTATTCTTTAGATGTAGTAGCAGTCTTTCACATTATTTCCAATTGTGTATTTGCTTACCGTTAGATACTGTTTTATTCTTATGTCACATTAGAAAGCAAAGTATATGACCAAATCTATTTGTGTTCAACCATGAAAACATCTTCTTTGAAACCAACAAAGAAGGAAGCTTAGTTCCACTTGGTTTATTTTTACATACTGAATATCTCACACTCCTTCTCAAGAATTTCATCAGCTTTTCACTCGTTTAAGTCACACACCTTTAGATGTGATCTTATCTTCCTAACAGCCTGCACACAGTGACCTTTTAGGAAGCTTCGTCATAATCTCACTAAACCCAATGAGTAACAAAATGGCTGCTGCCAACAGACTAATTAAGTTTCACATTGTAACAAGCTTAAATAAAATAAAATGAATAAATGGTGAAATAAATATAACTAAAGATCAGTACTTGCTAATCAAAGACAAACCACACACAGTATAATTGCAGTGAGCGTTGTTTTATTGTTACCAACAACCATCTGTGTCTGTGTTGCATCAGTCCACTTCGTTTCAACCACCACAGTCTCAATATATTTAACGCAACCTTCTGCAACCTCATTATATTGTAAAAGATTGTGAAAATTTGATTTCTCCCTGACGACTCGTCTCCATACATAGCTTTGTTAAACTCATTGCATCCTTACTGTAGTTACTCATTCTGCAGTTGCTCCACAGAAGTGACGGGCTGTGGTGATGGTGAATACAACACTGACATGATGAATGAAACCTCAAGACGTACAGCACGTAGAGCAGAACCCTGAACACCCACAATAACACAAGGCAATTGCAATAAAGAGTGAGTGTGCTGCCCTGCAATGGGCTGGCGCGACCCCAAATGGGGACAAGCGGTAGAAGATGGATGTGGATGTGAATGTGCTTACAATAATGAAGTTGGCTTATTATTTTTACACTAAAGGCAGATAATGTAACACACTGGACAACTATTTAATATGTGCATCTGCTGTAGAAGGGACAGAAAGCCTCTGACCACTTCAGATCAACATATTTCAGAATCAGAAATGATTAAAACCCTGCCCTGACCTAACATCTGTCATTTCACAAGTCTTCTCCGCAACAGAATCAAGAAGGAAAACAGGTTGTTATCTTAATTATATTTAGATTATGTGTTAAGTTTTGAAAGAATTTTGGGCTTTTACTTAAGGCTGTCAAAAATCTGTCAAAATTAAACTTGCTGTATTGTGCTAACTCTGCTTCATGCACTTTAGCACATTTAAGTTTGATGTACATCTTGGGAGTGTAAAGATGAAGAATGTGCTGACAGTGCAGAGAACTAAAGAAAGAACAAAAAAAAGGAAAAAGAAAATATTTCTGTGTAACAACAGAATTGAGAGCATTGCCAACATCTTGGTGTCCTTCAATAGAGTACAAACTCAGGAAGTGTAAGTAGTTCTAATCATTATAGAGGTTTTATATTAAACACATTTATGTACACTCAAAAACACACACATTAATCATATCAATAGAAATACAAAGACAGAGGTTTTGAAGCGTAAGCATGCGAGGACCTCTAGTGGGAAGAAAGCTTATGAACATATACATATGACTTCACATTGCTTATACGAATCCCCCATAGTTATATGTCTAATAGCCTAAAGTCAATAGAGTTATACCATAAAGTTTAATCTTTTTTTTTTTACCACTTGAGTATAATGGAACTCTCACTTTCATTTTCACACTGTACACACTGTTCATAAATTTATGAAGAATAATTTTGCGTTGTTTTAAAACCTCCTCTGCATGTTATAATTTACACTGTTATGGTCTTTAAAAAAATTGCAATCTTATTATATCAAGTTACTCATAATTGGGGAAGACACTTTGCAGCTGACAGAACTCGAAATTCGGTTAACGTTTTTGCAATGTTGGCTTATTGATAGTCCTAAAATATTTTATAGTAAGAATAAAAAAGTCAACCGGTCGCTCCTCAAACATTTTGAGAAGTTCGCGCACGTGGGAATTCCCCAACAGAGGGTGTTGTCCTGCAGGGACTTTTACGCATGCGCAGAAGCCACTTCTTGACGTCAGTTTGTACTTTCACTTTACTGAGACACAGGTTTGTTTCTCTTTCGCTGTAAATTTCCCCTCAAGATTCAACGTAATCAGCAACTTTTGTGCAGTTTTTGACCTGTATATGTTAAAAGGTCTATTCCGTCTATTCAGTTACTTAGTTTGAACTTTATAAGAAGACAAACCGTACGATTAGCTAACTATGATGTTGTCTGAAGTAACGCTAAGCTAACTATCATCTGGAGACTTCTGCTCAGGTGAGTTTATGATGTTTGTGGAGTCACCTGTTGCCTCTGTCTGTGTGTACAATGAAGTAACTTAGGTGTAGCTTTATAAACATGAAATTCGCATGTTGACAGGTACCTCAGCTTGTTGTGATTTTGTGTGGTGGCATTAACGAAGCAATCCCTCCAGGTACAAGTCTCGTACACGCGTAATAAATGAATGTCAGCCTTTATTTGTCATTATCACATCTGTTACAATGTCACAACAATATTTATCCACTGCGTTTAACCCATCCCCTGTGGGAGCAGTGGGCTGCCACGCAGGGCACAGTGTTTTGCTCAAGGACACACCTGGAGCCCTGGTGGGCTTGAATCAAAGCATTCTGATCAGGCTTGAACCTCGGACCTTGTGCTTCCTAAGCCTTGCTCTACTAACTGAGCTTCCATTTGCAGACTACACTTGGTGCACACACACTATGGAGCGGACTGGACTCAGACAGAGCCAACAATGTGGCTCCTGGGAGATGAAGGAGAAACTTGGGACAGGTGGTTTTGGGAACGTCTACCTATACCAGCACCTTGTAAGTCCTGTTACCTAGTGATACAGCAGATCTGTCTTGGGTGCGGTTTTATTACTTCTCTGTGTTTTACTCTCTGTATTACTCTCTTTGTGTGTGGCGCAGGAGACAGGTGAGAAGATTGCTATGAAACTCTGCCGCCTGGAACTGAACTCCAAGAATAAAGATCGCTGGAGCAGGGAGATTCAAATAATGAAGAAGTGAGGGGACTGTTATTAATTTGCATCTGATGCAAATATAGTGGGTTTGTTCTGTTAAATCTGTCTGCGTTTGGCTCTCTACCTGTCACAGGTTGAATCATCTGAATGTTGTTCAAGCCAGAGATGTTCCAGAGGAGTTGAGCTCCATTGCTTTAAATGATTTGCCTTTGCTGGCAATGGAGTTCTGCTCAAGAGGAGACTTACGCAAGGTACTTGATGGGTAAATTAAGAATTTAAACATTATCTCGTCAAACACTACACTGTTGATAAGTTTATTTTTTATTTACATGTAGGTGTTAAATAAGCCAGAAAACTGTTGTGGGCTGAAGGAGAGTGAAATCCTATCACTTCTCAGAGACATTGGTAATTTTATTCACCTTTTACTTTAAAAACACAGGTTATGTTAATGCATAATTAAAAACATGCATATTTTTATAAATACAGGCTCTGGTATCCAGTATCTCCATGAAAATAAGATCATTCATAGGGATCTGAAGCCAGAGAATATAGTTCTGCAAGATACTGGTGAAAAGGTGAACTCAGTTTTGAAACTCAAAATTTTCTATGTATTATTATTACTATATTTCTGTGCATTATTGTCATATTTTTTCTGCCAGCTGGTACATAAAATCATAGATCTTGGTTATGCAAAGGACCTAGATCAGGGAAGTCTCTGCACATCATTTGTTGGAACTCTGCAGTATCTGGTACGTGTAATGTACTTTTTTTTAATAATTGCTATTATAAAGCAATCTTTTCTATAAAGTTTGATTTTATAAAATGAATAAATTGCTTGTGTGCCAGGCTCCAGAGCTGTTTGAGAGTAAACCCTACACTGTCACGGTGGACTACTGGAGCTTTGGGACAGTGATCTTTGAATGCACTTGCGGCTTTCGCCCCTTTTTACATCACATGCAGCCTGTACAGTGGTGAGTTAAGTAGTGCTTTCTTTCAGTTTTTTTTCTGTCTCACTGACATTAGAGTAGGATAGGATAAGACTTTATTAATCCCACAATGGGGAAATTCTTGTGTTTACAGCAGCAGCATGACAGACAAAAAAAAAGGAAAAACCAACAGCAAAAATTGTGCAAAAGGAAACTAATAGTAGTAATAGTGCAAGATAAACAGTAATACTAGTACATACTTGTTTTAAGAATACTTGTACATACAACAGCATATTCAAAGTCTGTGGCGTTTGACCAGTCCAGTTCATTGTTTAGGTGAACACCCAGGTATTTAACAGTGTCCACAGTCTCAATGTCTGAGCCCTGGATGTGTGGTATTATAGTACGTAATAGTCACTACAGAATCACTGTATTCCGTAATGCTTGTCTATAGTGGATCATACATTTTATATGATACATTATTAGTATTAGGTACTTTTCTCTCATGCGTTTCATGTTTTCCTGCTTTTGTAGGACCAGTAAGGTCAAAAACAAAGGCCCCAAAGACATAATGGCAGTAGAGGATATGAGCGGAGAAGTCAGGTTTTCTACACATCTTCCATACCCCCTCAATCTCAGCAGGTAGACAAAAAAAAGGTAGACAAAAAAAAAGACAATACCTTGTTCCACCCTGTTACAGTAAATGTATCCCACGTGAATCTAATCTGTGTGCGTGTGCTCAAAGGCCACTACTGGAACCAGTCGAGTCTCTTCTCCAGATGCTGTTACTGTGGGACCCTGCAACCCGTGGTGGAGGCCTGGATCCCTGCACAAACAAACCAAACTTCTACACTGTTCTACAGAATATTCTTAACATGAAGGTTGGTAATGCAGATCTTGTTTGTATTTTTTTGGGCTTTATTGTTATGTAAATGCATATTGACTAGAGGATGTTGTTTTGACTTTTATGCCTCCAGGTGATTCATGTCCTAGACATGACATCAGCCCAACTGCACTCGTTGGTTTTGGATCCTGAGGAAAGCTTACATTCACTGCAGCTTCGTCTGGAGACGCACACTAAGACACACATCACTCCGCTGAGTCAGGAACTGTTGCTTGAGACGGGAAACTCCCTCGACCCACGTAGACCACCTGCACATTGTCTTCCAGATGGATTGGTATGTAACACACACACACACACACACACACACACACACACACACACACACACACACACACACACACACACACACACACACACACAGGGGGTCTCTTGGCTCCTGGCCTGTTGGTCGACTGGGTGTCGAGGTGGAAATAGCAAAGTTTCTCAACACGCATTCAGGTTGGAGCAGACACACACACACACACACACACACACACACACACACACACACGCACACACACACACACACACACACACACACACACACACACACACACACACACACACACACACAAACACAAACAGACTCTATCACACGTATACACGGACTGCAGTAGACAGTACGATCTACAGTATTTTATTTGCATAGTTTGTTATGTTTATTTTGTTATGTTTCAGCGAGGCTGGGACACCTTCATTATCTTCCTGTTTGATAAGAGCTTGACTAAGTACGCTGGACCACTGACTGCCAGACCTCTGCCAAGCAGTGTCAACTTTATAGGTGAGATGAAATCATGATGTGCATGAAGTTTGCCTCTGGTCTCTGGTGGGTTTCCTTTAGATTTGAAATCTACAGCATATCAGTCATATTTGTCCAAGTTAACATGGGAATGATGTTTGCTGTGTGTTTATCTTAGTCAGGGAAACTAAGACACAGCTCCCACTGTCTGCGCTGAGAAAGGTGTGGGGGGAAGCGGTCAGCTATGTTTGTGGATTGAAAGAGGACTACATTCACTTGTACCAGGGCCAGAGGGCTGCCATGTAAGTGCCTGAATACACACAGGCGCACATAGTCTTACACAATGAATCAACCTTTTAAGTGTGTTTGTGTTCATACAGGCTAAGTCTGCTGCGTTACAATACCACCCTAACACGGTACAAGAACACGTTGTTCTCCAAGTCTCAGCAGCTCCGAGCCAAACTGGCTTTCTTTAAGACCAGTATCCAGCATGACCTTGAGCAGTACATCAAGCAAAAACAATCTGGCATTTGTAAGTGTCTGCTGCCATATAAATATGGTTATTATATTTCAATACTGAAGCCTGATGCCCTGTTGTCTATCCAAAGCTTCAGAAAAAATGCTGAAAACATGGCAGGATAATAAGGAGAAGGCTGATGAGTTTACAAAGGTTGGACAGTTTCCAGTTATTTTTAAAGAAGTCTTTACTGCAATACATACTGAGGATATTTCTTTGCCTTAGGTTGCAGATGTGGGGTATCTGGATGAAGAGATAGTGGCTCTACACTCTGAGATTGTGGAGTTGCAGAGGAGTAAACATGCAAGGAAACAAGAAGATGTATTGGAACAGCTGTCAGTATATCATAATTACACCATTGTCATTACAATATTGTGGTGTACACAAGGTAACTCTCTCCCTTTCTTTCAGTGAGGACAGAGCCATAGAACTCTACAAACAACTGAAAGCCAAATGCAAAAGTGAGTTAAAATTATAAAAAATACAGTACTGTAAGGTAATGTGGTAAAGGTAGTCCACTTGACAGTTACTGTAAGGATCTGATCATTAGAAAGTCTGAGTGGTTTATTTATAGAAGATTGCTTTTAATTAGAAGACTCTGTGGGTGTATATATGTATGTATGTAAGTATGTATGCGAATAACTATAACAGCGTATTCTTACAGGTGCTGACCCCCCACATGGTTACAGTGACAGCTCAGACATGGTAAAGACCATCCTCCAAACAGTTCAGAACCAGGACAGAGTGCTGAAAGATTTGTACAATCACCTGAGGTAAGTGAACTGGTATTAAGTGAACATACACTGGTGTGCATTTGAGCTCAACTGAGGGATTATTCTACAGTTCCTGAGGCCTCACTTGTGGCTGGCCCTATCTCTCTTTTATTACAGTATAATGCTGGTGTGTAAGCAGCGTATAGTTGATTTATTCCCTAAATTGGAGAACGCGTTAAAGGACATAAAGGCAGCAGAGGCAGAAGTTATGCAGATGCAAATGAAGCGCCAGAAGGAGTTCTGGTACCTCCTGAAGATTGCCTGTGTGAGTAAACAACAAAGAGGCACTACAGAAATAATTATTTGGCATTACTAATGTTTAATGCCCATGACCATTAAAAATATACTTCAAGTAGTGCTGTACCTAATACAGTGTGCTGTTGGGTTTTTAGGCCCAGAGCAGTCCTCTACCACAGACCATTGTGCAACCGCCCACTGACAGGTGAGATGTTTAGTAATTATACACTTCTGTAAATATTACAACTCTGTTTGAAGGATATTGTTAAAGGGCACAGCTACATTAAATCAATCTAATCAGAATTTGTTCAATGTTTCCTTCGATCTGCTGCCAAGCTTTGTACAAACCACAAAATTGCCACAAGAGGTCACTAGTGCCTTGTACAAATGCACTAATGATCCTAAATGACATTTCAACTATTAAAAATCTCTTGTCTCTCAGTGAATCTGTTCCTCAATTACTGGATGAGAATCAGCGTTACCTGAGTTGTCTAACTGCCCTACTTCAAGATGCCACACAGGAAATGGAGCACAGTGTCATGGTACAAAATATATCTATATGTAATAATTTAGATACACCTCACTTATCCTGCTTACTATTTAGATTTAAGTTGCCAGAAGCACCTACCCTGATATATATTATTACAGTATTCAATGTCAAGCACACTATGCTTGGATTGGTTTGGCTGTGATCAAATAAAGTCTTCTTTTTGCTCTCTATCTAGGATCAGGACTGGAGCTGGACTCAGTACAGAGAAATGGAAGCTTAATTTCAGAAGCTGTAGAAATTGACCAAAGATTCTGTGTAATGAATTGAGGATATATTGTATACTGTAAACAGTAAAGTTGTGTGTTATCAGTTACACTATCAGAAAGCCTTGCAATCCCATAAAGTGTCATATGAATACATGTACTGTAGTGCTGTAGACAGTAAGTCAAACAGCATGATGTAGTTATTTATACTTTACTGTAAGACCATGACTTATTTATTTATAGCTAATTAGGATTAGGTTAATTATGGTTAGGATAAAACACTGCTGCTGTGATAAACTGCATGACAAAATGTTTGAGATGTTGAGATGTAAATAAATTTTATAAATGGGAACTTGTGACTTTTTTGTTTAAGTTGTTTAATTAGATTTTAGAAGTTAAAACTGCAGAGACACTAAAGTAAGCATGTGGATATTTACATTTACTCAGTGAACCAGACCAACTGTCTGCACACACACAGGAAATAATTTGTTTATAATGACCCTGGGATCAGAATTCTCTTGGGAAATGCTAAAATATGAACAGCAGCTATTTGGAACTGAGTAATATGTGAAACATAATACAAATAAAAAGAGTCAAGAAACTTTGCTTAGACTGGTGAAGCCCACATACATTTAAATTGCGTACTGCACTAGGGTGCATCGTTATACTGTATTTCTGTGTTTTCTAACATTATCAATATCCATTCAAAAATGATGTGTGGCATGGCATGATCCCACTTTCTGTTGGTCTGTCATAGAAAATCACAATAAAATATTGCTTTTATTCAGTATTATATTAAGTTGTTTGTTCAAGTGGCAGCAATACTTTTAAATAGCACTGTGTAATGAATGAAAAATTAGGCTTTGGTGGTAAATTAATGTGATGATCTCACAATCTGACATGAGACTGTCCTACGGGATGCTTCAGGCAACTTGAAGGATATTTGGCCTCCCTCCCTCCATTCATCCATCCATTCATCCATCCATTCATCCATCCATCTCTCTTTTTATATGTCTACAACCATACATTAAAGAAGTGTTGATGATACAACAATATATACACATCAAATTACACATTACATGACTACATACTATACTATAAACTATAATATTATGCTTATATTCTAAAATAGATAAACAGAGAAACTGATTTTTTATTTTCTTGTCATAGTATGTAACGTGACTACAATGAGGGAAATGATTGGTTTATGTTGACCAATGGAAACATGCCTTATTAACATACTGTCGCTAAACATCATGGGAAAACGACTACCCTTCTGGTTTTATAGTATAATAAACAACAGCGTCGATAAAGTGCGTATGTTCTTTGGCGGCATATTAAGATACTAGATGATCAAAAAAAGACTAGATCCAGCATGTGATTTGTGAAACCATATTAGCAAATACTTACTTTCTTAGACCTATATAAAGCTCGTGGCGGCCCAGTTCATACGGATGTGAGGGCGATCTGGCTGCGACATCTGTCACCCCATTGATCGCTAGGGTTGATTCGGCTGATCTGGCTGGCTAGGCGGGTGTCCCCTTCCTCCCTCACGGCTCCATGTGTGTCCCTCCCGAAGCTCTGCGCTCGGTGGCAGCGGACGAGGTCCCCCCCAGGACGGCACTCATCGGTATACCAGTAGCTGCGCTCCCTGCTAGAACCTCCAAACAAGCTCAAGGCCCATTTGTAGGAGAAACGTAGGGAAGTCAAGCTCCAAACTTCAGACACATCCAAATGCGGCGCTGCACGTGGCAGTCTGCCTTCCTTTTTCCGATCTTTTAAGTTAATTTGTTAATGTGTAGATATTATTTTTCGTGAAAAACTAAATAGAAAATAAAAATGAAACTATTTTAAAAAATTGATCCATTATTTCCCACAGCTCCTGAAAGCAGCATTGTAAGAGAAACCTGTGGGGGGCGGGGCGAGACGAGGGCTTGTTGAATGATAAGACCAGAACACGGCGGCTGGTCAACACAGTAGTAGTATTTTTAATTCCAATATACTGTGTCTGATACAATTTGTTCACCCTCAGCGTCGTGCAAGGTAAGGAGTTATCTGCCTTTACACGAGCAGCCTAGCACGCTAATATTAGCATTGCGCTACGAGCCACTGACGGACTGGCAGACTTCCGAACCCACCCTACAACCAGAGCTAGCTAGCTAACCCGGCTAGCAAGACATTACCAAGCGAATTGTCTGCCAGCATTTTGTGGTTGTTGATTAACTTATTTCTGCCGTTCTGGCTGTTTGATAAATTGACACACACACCTGGTGCAAATCCATTGCTTCGTGTGCTGACATGAAAATTGCTTATCAGTTGTCTCTACAAATATTTTGGCAAGCTAATGCACGTTAGCCTCAGCTAGCTGTAGCGTTAACCTACTGGCTACTCCAGAGTTACTCTTTAAAATAGTGGCAGATACTGCAATCACGCTGCTCTTTTCCGTTTCCCACTGCATGTATTACCTGTTAAAGTAGTCGCTGCAGGGTTAAAGATTTACCGTAACTTTAACAAAGAATCAGTTGTCTAACCTAGACCTGGATAGTAAAGTCATGGCACTTTTTACACTTTCTGTTTGATCGGAGACAAATAACCAATACAGTTAACTAAATGGACAACGTTGTGGAACGTTTTGTTTCTGTTACCATTTTAATTTAAGTGGAAAGAAAAACAAACGAACGAGAAATTGACTAAATATGCCAAACATGCATCAGGAAAATACAATTGGCCAATAAGAAAATTATTATTTATTCATTTGAATAATATAAAAATGGAGAAGGGGTTTATAGCACCTCTGTTTACTTGATGAGCTAGTGGCCTGATGTCTGTAGGTCTTCCACTGCCTTGGTTCTTTGTTGTATAAATATATGGGTGTGTTTATACCACCTTGTCTGCCTGTAGGTGACTGCTAGTAAGGATGACGATGCCGCATGTAGGGGCAGTGTTTGCAGCAATAGCCGGAGTGATGGCCATCATGCTGCACTCCTCCATTCACAAAATAGAAGAAGGACACCTTGCTGTTTATTACAGGTATGCAACACTGACACTAAACGTCTGTGCCCCACCATGGACACAAATTTGTTCTGACAAATACCCCTTTGTAGGCCATTTTCCTGGTATTGATGCATACTGTTATTCCCACCTGGAAATGTAAATTTCATCTGGAATTCTAAGGCGTGGGAGTTTCAAACCTGTTTGACCAAAGAGAAAGGAGAGCGGTCTTTACCGCTCATAACTCAGGATTTTGCATTACATTCACTTTCTATATTCATAAACTACATATGAATGAGTCTTTCATTATATTTTTTTAGTTCTACCACCTCTTTGAATGAAATCACTTATTTATTTAAGCTTCAGACCAAATAACTGGTGTTTGTTTCAGGGGTGGAGCATTGCTGACTTCTCCTAATGGTCCTGGATATCACATTATGCTGCCCTTCATTACCACCTACAGAGCAGTCCAGGTAAACTTATCTTTCAGACCTGGAACAAGCGCTTTTAGAAGAGACATTGAAAGCAAGACTGAACCATATAGTGCTTTACATGAACCATAAATGGAATCCTCTATAAATAAACCAGCCATAGCATGCAAACAGTTGGCATTCAACCATGGCTTCATTTTACACCAACTTTTTATGCATGATTTGTTGTGCGAATAAGTAGGATTAGAGCAAAATGATTTTCCCGTTTTAAAATGTACTATTTAAAAGTTTTTTATTGTTATAAATGGTCCAGAAGATTATTATTAAAGAAGGTTATCTTGTTGAGCCAGTAATTAATGGTTACAATGTAAAACTTAATGCACATTTTGAATCAACACAGATGTCACTAATATTTGAGAAGTCTTTCATATTATAGCATTTATTTCTTCATTTATTTGTTTACTTTTTTAAGCAGTTCCACAAAAAACATCTTTACATTTGCAGGTGGAACGTTTACTTTATCATTTTAATAGAAACTAGTTGCTCTGCCAAAGTTGATTATAGATCTTGGTTGAATCACAACTGAATTTATTATTGTATATATAGGATTCCTTAGCTAGTAAGCTAATACATTAAGACACATAAATAGGGTGTGTGTCACATTTCAGAGAACAGCTTAAAATAATCTTTTGTCTAACATTGCAAACTATAAATTAGTGAAATACAATTTAAAGTGATGGTTGTATGTAGTGCTGTATTTTATGATAGAATCTGTGATACCTAAATGTGTTTCAGACAACACTGCAAACTGATGAAATCAAGAATGTGCCTTGTGGAACAAGGTATGACAGAGTATTCAAGTAGCTATAAGAAAGAGAACCGATTCATAGAAATGATCATTAGTGTGTAACAAATATGTTTTGTCCTTCACAGTGGTGGCGTGATGATCTATTTCGACAGGATAGAAGTTGTTAACATGCTGGTTCCTTCAGCAGGTGTGAAATATTTAAAATTTACAAAGGGCAACTACGTAATATTTTTTCTAAACAACGTCTTAGCCAGCACATCAATAGTGTTGGGAGCAAGAACTGTGGCCTTGACATAGAAGATATCATCTGACAGCATGTAGCATCCAAAACCATTGGAATAAGAAGCCGCTAGGCTTACTGCTAGTTTACTCTACTGGTGAGACACAGTAAACCGAGCAGACAATCCGTGACGTTTGTTGACCATGTCTATATCGGCAATCAGCTTTGATATGAGTTTGTACAAATTTCTTTATTTACTTCTCCAAATGCATTTGCCATAAAGACACTTTATAGACTGCATTATGGCATTATTTCTTTACAAGTACGGTGAGACTTGGCTGTCTTGGTCTCCAGGGAAGTGTTAGCATAAAGCCATAACCCTGCTGTTTATTATCCCTAATTATCCTGTTAAGCTCTACCCCACGGTCATTGGTGGACCTGTGATGTGTTTACTGCCACTGCAAAGGACCAAATATCATTAGTGTATATTATTGTCTGGCTCGCCTGTCTTGTTCACTCTAACCTCAGTTACCTAGTTCTTTGCTTCCTATCCGGTGTGCTGTAGCTTCTGTCACAGGCCAGCAGATTCACATACACTCCATGGTCTACAGGGTTTCACAGAACAAGCTTTGAAAGCAAATTAGCAGAAAACATCATTTGTACTATTTTTATGAACTAGTTCATTAACTTTTCTTTACCTTTTTTTGAAAATTTCTTTGCAGTGGTGGAAATTGTGAGGAACTACACTGCCGATTATGACAAAACTTTAATTTTTAATAAAATTCACCATGAGCTCAACCAGTTCTGCAGCGTGCACACACTACAGGAGGTCTACATTGAGTTGTTTGGTGAGTAGATTTACATGTGGAGCATTGTGTCGTTTGTGTCCATCTCTGAAAATCCCACGAACAGCATGTTGTCTGTTTAAACATTTGGTGTGTTTTTGTCTCGTAGACATTATAGATGAGAATCTGAAGACTGCGTTGCAGAAGGACCTTAATGTTATGGCACCTGGACTTACAATACAGGTATTTGAATACACACAACATTGAATTGAACATTAGAGCGGCAAAATAAGTAGGAAAACTAGTAACACATGCAGCATCTATAGCAGTGCTTTAGTCATTAAAGTGTTACATCTGTAGCCTATTAACCCATTAAGGCTGAGGTTAATTTTCTTCTACCCCTTCCTTTATCACCTATGCTCTGTTTCAACATCATGATGAAGGCTGTCCGTGTTACCAAGCCAAAGATCCCAGAGGCCATCAGAAGGAACTTTGAACTCATGTGGGTTTGTGTATCATCCCTTTCCCCTGCAGTTTTAGTATATTTTTCAAGCTCAGGTCAAGCAAGACCACACAGAATGCATAACATTTTCAAGACGTTTTGTTTGTTTGTATGCAGGGAAGCAGAAAAGACTCGTCTGTTAATAACAGCCCAGACTCAGAAGGTGGTGGAAAAGGAGGCAGAGACTGAACGAAAAAAGGCCATTATTGGTAAATTAGGGGTTTTACTGTAGTATACACACAGCTGTGTCTTAATTTGCATGACCTCTATTACAATATTTGCAGTGTCACTCTTATGTGCAGGCCTATCATTGGTTTTCACCATATATTTATTAAAACTCATGTGCTTCTTTGTCCCACAGAGGCTCAGAAAGTGGCCCAAGTGGCAGAGATCCAGTTCCAGCAGAAGGTGATGGAGAAAGAGACGGAAAAGAGGATCTCTGAAATAGAGGGTTAGGCTCACTGCTCTCAGTTCACTTTTGTGAGATAGCTTTGTGTGTTCCTGCATGCCATGGCGTCTGGTGAGCTGCTTTGTCAAGTCTGTGTTATTTATCAATGTCTTCTTGTTTTAGATGCTGCTTTCCTGGCAAGGGAGAAGGCTAAGGCTGATGCAGAGTTTTACACTGCTGCCAAGTTTGCTGAAGCAAACAGGGTAAAATGACTTATGCCAGCAAAGTTTACACTTACTGTAAACACGTAACTGTTGATGTTCAGTCCCTGACCTTTTTGTTTCTCCTATGTCTTCACAGTTGAAGTTAACTCCAGAGTACCTGGAGTTGATGAAGTACCAGGCCATAGCAGCAAACAGTAAGATCTACTTTGGCCAGGACATCCCTAACATGTTTGTAGAGGGAACCAACAGCCCACTAAAGTCTCAGAGTCCTGAACAGGATTTGCTTTAGGTGAAGTTAGATGTGCAGTGATTCCACAGCTCTGCCTCTGCACAGGACAACCAGCGGAGGTTTGTCTGTAGGTTGGAGAACTCTGAACTGGAGTGGATGAGTGGGACAGCTTTGGCGCTAGTTTGTTAAACAGTACACTTCAGTCTTAAATGGCAAAGATATGGTGGAAATTTGGGTTGAAGGACCTTTTTTTTCTTTACCTTCCACTATATGGTAAAGCTTCAAGAATAAGAACAATGCCATAGTTAAAAATCAAAAAGCGTAATCGATGCTAATGCTTGGGAAAGCGACAGCAAGAAGTTGCCGTAATTTACACATGCTTGCAATTCATGCAGTGTTTAACTTTTTGCTTTTGTTTGTTGTATGCAAGATGATGATTTGTTCTAAATAAGAGTGTGATTTTTCTAGTTTAGCTGAACTGGAATTTGACAGGTGACCCTAATTAATGGCAGGAAGGTTGAGTGTGTCATCGGTTGGTCATATCTGTGCCATCTTCTTTTGCACTGAATTATTAGTTGGCTGTTCTCTCTCAACACAGATTGGTGTGAGAGATGCTTATTCAACTCATACTTAATGATGCAGTGGACAAACCTAAAATATATTTGACTGGTTAACATGATACATGAGGATAATAAATGTCGAAACTGCAGCAGCGACATTCACTACTCGGAGCCAACGAATGTTTTCATTTGAACACATTCATATATGAAACAGCTGTGAACGTTGTTTTTATTGACTGCATTCTAGTCGCCTCACTTCATTAGATTCCCTCCTGGTTTGGCATATAGTGAAATAATGCTCTACACATATTTAAGTCTATGAAGTGAGAGGGCTGCCATCATATTTAAGTTACTATACAGTGCTGTCGAATTGGTAGTAATGTAGTTTTTCTGTTAGGTGATAGCTTGCTGTTAATCGTTGTGGTTTAGACATCAGCCACAACAGAATGACTTGACACACGTCCTACTGTGGTTTCTACTGTGAAGCCAGCTGAGATAAAGGTTCTAGTGCTGCTAACGATGATTTAACAAATTTAATTTGATGGTCCTGCATGTGGAAATTATTAGTGGCTTGATTCAGATGATTGATAGTGCCTGCGATTGTCTACTGCGTTACACAGCGTGCGCAGATTTTGTTAAATGTATATTCACAGGAAATTGACTTTTAATAAAACAACTGCTCAATGTTGAACAAAGAATGCGCTTTAAAAGTCAACGTGCATATGTGCTGAAATTTCTAAATATGTTAACTCAATTTGGATTGAATTTATGAAGCAAGAAAAAAAAAGTCTGACTAAAGAATGGAAATTATTGTCTTCTTTATATTTTGTTGCACCATAATAATGTTTATTGCATTGATCCTATGATAAATAATACTAAAAGCTTTTACTTCTGTCAGTGATTATCTTTAAATCACTGAAGTTAAAAGGATTTTATGGCCACACAAGGAAAAAGTCCCAATGACAGCAGTAACTTAAAGGCTGGGAATTAGTTTAACCTCCGGCCGGTTTCGTGTGACGGCTCGACTTCCTGTGCTGCATTAAACAAGCTGTTAAAAGATGCTGGGGCTTAAACAGGATGCAAGTTGGTGCTAGTTTTATTCTGTGTTTAAACCTTTTGGGTTGTTTTTCTTTAGTTCTGTGTTTCAAAAACGAGAATCTTCCACTATTCAGAATTCAAGCCTTAAGTAATAACTATTTAGCCCACGCTGAAAGACTGAACATTTTCTAATCACCGGAAGGCTCCACGTGAACCTGACTGAGGCTTTTAATGATGTACAAACTGTTGTGTACGGCCTCATCTGATTCTAGCTGAGGAAGGCACAACTAGCAGTGGACACTAAGGATGTGGTGATGTTTACTTGACCTGTAATAGCAGTGGAGAGCTGCATTTGCTTTGGTGGCGGGTTCAAATAAAGATGCAACAGAGGGGTTGAAATTACTCAATGATCTTTTTTTGTCAATATTTTGTACAATCTGTGAAATGTAAACATTGTCTCCTTGTTTTAAAAGGTTTATATGCAAAAATGTTTTGACAACGTTCTTATGTAAAATAAAGCCTATTTTGGTACTTCTCTTCTCCAGTGTTGATTTGAGTGGGTTTTGTGTAACACACAGTGCTGCCACAAGGAGGAGACTAACATCATGTTAATTCAGTGATCTGCTTTGTCTATTTGGTCAGTGAATGTTGTAAAGACAGAAATGTTAAAAATTCATTGCCGGCTCAAAACATTTCTGATTTTGACCTTGAAATACAGCAAAAATCTCAACATCAAAATATTAAATATATTGTTTATATAAATTGTCCGAGCCAATTTTAAGTCTAGTCCGCAGGTGATAGTATTAATGCAGCTTGTGTAGAGTGTTCTTGTGGGTTTCACAGATTAATTATGTTTATTTTTTGTTCATAAATTTGATGAGCTCAGATGCCTTTTAACCTCTTAACGCCTAAGCCTATACATATGCATAAGAAATGTGTTAAGTTTGTAAAATGATCATCTCCAAAGACTGGAACCCTCAACAGTCCACACAAAGGCTTTCCAGGAAGTGTACAAAGAGAGTCAGGGCATGCCACAGCTGCCTAAAGACCAGATGAGGGATAGCTTCCTCTCATGACCTCTGAATCCTGGTGGAAACCTCTCTGGTGTCTTTTACAGCTCCAGCATCTTTTTGTCTGTGGGCGGCTGTTTAGCTTTAGTCTGACCTCAGTTTTTTTCTATATCAGGAGAAGTCTTTGGGAAATGTGGTCCATACAGCATATTTGTGAGTGTAAATAAACCTCACATCATCTTCGCTGAGTGGGTGTTTTTGTAAATGTCTGGTTGTGAATATGCTTCAACGCCTGTGATCTGATGGGTGTCAGAGGTTCAAAGTCAGCGGATTTAAAGCCTCAGAGTCAGGAAACTGGGTCAGTCAGATTTGCTGTATCCTGGATGAGCCAGCACTTTGTTTTCCTTCCTCTGGCGTTTGGGTTCAGACCACCAGATCCTGCATGATCCATCTCGCATCGACTCCCCCTCGGATCTGTGTGTCCTCAGAATGTAGGGTGTGATTCCTTCATCACTGAGGGTGGTAGATCCAGATTATTAACAGCAGTGTGATACTTAGCATGATTCATCAGTGGTAGTCAGCCCCTCCGTCAATAGCGTCTCTGTTCAAATGTTTTCGTTCGCATTCCTCTGCTGTGTGTGTGTTAAGATACACAATGCACAGTCTTCTCACATTCACTGATTTGTAAACGTGTATTATAAATGAGCTGAGGGAGTCAGTCTCATTAAATCTGATCAGCATTGTATCACCCACCACTTTGACTTTCACTTACAACAACTGCTTCATAATTAAGGAATGATTCGCAGACAGTAATGAGACAGACCTACAGGGACCATGATGAGGACAACAAAATAATAATAATTCCAAACATGAATATCGTTGTTCATATTTACTTTTATTGCCTATAATGTAACCTACATTTACACTCCATGCTTTACATCCTCTTCCTGGAAGTTTATAATAGGTGAATTAACAGAAAAGTATAGGAAATAGCTTAATTCTGCATAAGTGATGAAAGACATTTACATATCAAACCTGTGAGATTTTTACGCCAGTGTGATAATAGTGATTGACACGGTGACATAAAGGTTATCAGCATAACTGTGCTCAGGCACAGCAGCAGGCAGCTGGACAAGATCAGCGGCCCCTGATACGGCTCAGCGGGGCGCCTGTCCCCAGTTATTCTACACTAACAAGGAGGGGGGTAGGAACAAAGACAACACAGGGGCAGACACACAAACGCCGATGGACATACCACCAGGTCTTATCTGTGGAGCACCCTGCCCTCTTCTAACGCCATCTCACAGGTATCATCCCTGCATTTCAATGGACACAACTGCATGTGATGTGCGTCTATTACTATATTTGGTCATATTTCAGTTGCCTCATACATTAATTTAGACTCGGGGGAGGTGACAGACAGTGTATAAACCTAACGCTGCATAATTGTTTGTAGCATTTCATTTCCAAGCGTCAAATATCCTCTCAGCTTGTTCGTTACATTTTACTTAGAATCAAACAGACCATGTGTCAATTTAATCGATAAATTCATTTAGCGAGCAGCTGGCAGTCACAGAGTCACAGGCTGCATAAAGGCACCGAAGCTGAAGGCTCACACGAATACAAACGCACTACAAAAACATATACACACTCCTTCCTTCAACACGCTTCTGTCAATATGTGTTGCCTTTCGCTTTGTATGTGTCCAGATGTCGCGTCAGGTCCTCGATTCTCATGTCCTTCAAGCGAACCAGATGTTCTAACCTGCTCACTTTCATCTTCAGGATCTACACACCAACACACAAACGGACGGTAAAGGGCGTGTCAAGGCCACAGGAGGTGAATTTCTAAAACGTTGTTGCAAGACTGTGTCATCATTCTGCTTCCTTCTGCACATGCAGATGTGGCAGAAAAAATGAAGAAAAAAAGAAATGTGACATCCGCTGAGCAGAGGCTGACTCACTGACCACTGCTGACACATCTCATAAGACACACAGTAATAACATTACAGGTGGTTCGCCCGTATGGTGGAGCTCTTGCTCACAGGGCATCAAAAAGATGATTTTGTTTGCAGATGTTCTAGCAGACAGAGGCGTGTGCGTGTACCTCCACAGTCTCCTGCAAAGCCATGACAGCCTGATCCTTTTCCTGCAGGATCAGCCGAAGCCCAGGGTCCATGTCTGTGTAAAACTGCACAGTTTGCTGTGCTTTACTGTTTATTCAAAAAAATAAAACAAATGCAAGACAAATTACTTCCATTTAACTTTGAAGTACATAATATTAAATGCTATTTTGGTCATACCCATTTTTCAACTTGTTCTTTTCATCTTTTTTCATCTCTTCTCCTGCCATGTGATTTAAAAGCTTTCCGTCAGCCTGATGAATTTCTGAGGACAAGAAAGCAAAAGTTTAACCACTGTCCTTCCAGCTGCAAGCGATTGAGGTGAATGGGCACAACAAGGGTAAAGGAAAAAGACTGGGAGGCAAATGAGACGATGTCTAAAAGTAACACTAAGGAGGAACACAGAGCTAAGACTAGAAATCAGACAAAGTGGAGCATAAGAAATCCTTTAAGTCCAGTAAGGCTGAGCTCAGGCCAGCGATAAAGGACATCTGGTGATGAGCTGATATGAAGATCTGAGCCGCGTCTCTGATAGTGAATGGAGTGTAGATGCAATAGGAAAAAGCTGTGGGAGGAGGCGCTGGCCTCAGGGTAGCTTCACCGGCATGTTTCAGGGACAGATGAGGTGTGGGAAACGGAAGAACCACTCCCTGAAGGTCGTGGCATTTTGTAATCACTCGTGTCGCTGTTGAATGAAGTCGTGTTTATGCGTGTGTGGTTTCTATTATCTCTGATAAGGATAAAGTGAGAGTTGCCAGCAGGGCAAGGCGCTGAGGTGCACAGAGCTCATGGAAAAATAATTTTGCAGAGGCAAAAACCACGGGTTCCATGGGTTCGTCAGCTGACCAGTAATACAATTACAAGACAGGCTAAGTTTATACCCACTTCCCTGTGCCAAAATTAGACCAATTCTGGTTTCTGTGCAGCTTCAGTTCTACTGTCTCATCTAATGATGACAGCGATGACAACATAAGAATTTATCATAAGGGTTAAAATACTGTCATCATTCCTGCTTAACATTTTTAAAGCAAAATGGCAATGTGGCAACTGTCAATCATGTTTGTTGAATAAAAAAGGTTAAGGTGTATAGGTGACATAATAATAAGAGCAGCTCTACCTTTTCCCTGGTTGCTGGTGTCATAGTATTCCATCTCCTGGGATGGAAAAGGAAATGAAGCTGCGATTTTTTACCCACATTTAGAAAGAGATGATCACAGTGATTAAAACTTTATACTAAGCGATTACACACCAGCATATTGTGTGTGGCCAGCTCCAGTTTCTTTTCTATCTTCTCCCTGAGAGCGCTCAACACAGGCTCTATGACTCCTACGGTGCTCAGCACAATCTTCTTCACGGTCTCGTCAGGAACGTGAAAGTGCAGCTTGGAGAAGACTTTCCTGTCCACGGGGAAGAAAAACAACACAGATTGACTGTGATGAGGCCTGACGATGATAAGCGCCGCAGGGAACTGAAGTCCCAGGAATCTGTGACTGGCGCGGTGCCTTATCAGCAGCCAGGAAGACGATGAGTGGGTGCGCGTTGGATCAGTCCTCGCAATGAGATGCAGAGGCCCGTGGTAGAGCCGAACAAATGTTCAGCCTTGGAAAAACAATCCCATTTGAGATGTCATTGTGACTTTTTGTTCGGTATGTGTTTGCGTAAAAACACTCTGAGGACATAGTGAAAATGTAAGTGTTTTTTGATAGTGGCTGGGTGTGAACACCCTGCACCCACGTGTCACCAGGACGCCTCCATCAGATCCCTACAGGCGACATGAATAAATAAATAAACAAATAAACAGTAGTGCGGTTCTTGCCTGTTCAGCTGGCTCCAGTTACTCAGCTTCTGGGCTGTGGAGTTTGCAGGAATATAATTGTGCAGGTCAACAAGTTTCGGGAAGAAATATTTTACAACCTCAGCAGCCATCACTAGAGAGGATTCATCAGAGAGGCTGAGTCAGGACACACGCAATGGAATACATGGTAAGTACTAGTGCGCTTGCTTGGCTTACCACCAACGCCACGGCTAATTAATGTAACTACCTCCGTCGCTGAAGTCCCTCGTAACGTGTCTTTTGGGTCGGGACAGCGGTATCTTGTCTATCCATGCGTACAAATCCTGCAGTTCCACTTCGTTCAGTTCTCTGTCCATCATTCCTCCGGGACAGTTGTGAAAACTCCAGGGCTAATTGAGCTCAGGCTAACGTTAGCTAGCTTTCAGGTGTTTATCCCGTTGCTAGGCGACCGCTGTTCCACCATGGCAACGCGGGACGGAGACGAGACGGAGCAAAGTGACAGAATTACTGAGCGTCAGCTTGGGCTTTATTAAAGGCTCCATCGTACAGAGATCGGGAGGATCCCAATAAATAAGGAACAGTTTAAATACATGTTGATTGAAGTTTACACGTCAAGTCAAGTCGGAGTCACTGTACGACGGAAATCAGCGAAAGGCTGTGATCATGTCCGCTGCATAGAATATGCAATAGGTTATTGATTCCCTTGTGAAACTGCAATTATCATAATAAGTAAACACACAAAGCACAACTGCTTGTGATAATCAGGCACATAAAGTCAAGGAAACGTGTACAAAAAATAAAACATAATAGATAAAAAAAATCCCTAAACATAATAATAATAATAATAATAATAATAATAATAACTTTAAAGTGCCAATATTGGTGCCACACTTTAAAAGAACAAAATTTTAAAAAGCAGTACCGAAACCATGTGAGAAAACAGTGACAATGAACTAAACAATAGCAAAAGTGCACTGTGGTTCTCAGGGTTTTCACATATGACAGAATCAAGGCAGACATTTCCCTTAAATAAAAACAATCAAAAAAAGAAACAGAGGTTCAGTCTGTTAATCATGGCTTCAGGTTTCCATCGCGACCCCAAGGCTTATAAAGGCAAAGCACAGACAGCGATAATCTTCAGTGGCGCAGAGATGCCTGGAAAGCTCTGTCGAAGGCAGATTCCACCCTAACACAGACGAGCGTCCCCTGAGTGGATTTTCCCGGCCTTTGGGTGGGACGAAGGCGTCGTCCTCCCCGCGAGAGGATCCCGGCGTTCATTGGCTGCGCTGTTTCCCCTGTCATCTGGGCCTGGTGGGGGGCATCAGGGCCCTCCTCCCTGCAAGCTGCGAAAACAAACGCCGCCATCAAACGTGCGTTACATGAGCTCCTCTGAGCACAACTGCAAACTGTTTCTAGATTCCTCTTCATTATTTATAAGATGTGCGTCTCCGCGGTGGCTGAGACGGGCCTGTGTGCTCACTGACTCACTCACAGCGAGCCGGCGCTTGCTCATTACACCGCTGAGTCGGCCCAATGCCCGAAACCACAGACGCCTTTATAAACGTGAATGCCCTAAATAACATGAGGAATGCTCGGATGCCAGGGACTCGGGAAAGTCTGTGTGACTGCGGTCTGCAGACCTACCAGCTGAGTGTGTGGCAGTGGAGACGACGCTGCAGACGGCTTTGGCTTCGCTGGAGGCATCAGAGGCTTTGGTTTGGTCACCTTTGCTTGGCACGTGTTGGAAAGGGTCTTTCAAAATAAAGGCACGAACAGTTAAAAGCGGCAATGCAACTAAGTGAAATCTGCGGCTGCTTGTGCCGTCGCTTACTGGCTTTGTTGCAAGCGGTGGTAGAGGTCTGGATGGAGGTAGCGGTTTACCCTGGAGGAGGCAAACAGTTAGAACCTAAAGAAGAAATTAGGCCAGACTGGCAAAGGTCGTTTCACGCTTACCTCTCTGTAGACTGGCTTGCTGGAAACAGCTGCTGGTTGCATGAATGGCTTTACAACCTGGAGAAAGATGCCTTGTCACTGGGTGTAATGCAGTTGGCTAACGACACAGTGAATTCTTAGACTGCAGATTACCTCTGGAGCCTTTCTAGGCTGAGTTACAGGTACAGTCCGCGTGTTCCTTGGTGGCTGCAATGAAGCAAAGGTCGAATTATTATTTCAGCCTTTAAACCAGGGCTCCAACCTAAGACTGAGCCAGTCCTGGTACAACAGCCATGACTCTCAGCGCACCTCTGGAGCGGCTCTGCTGGGCTTCAGTGCTCCGCTTTGCGGCGTGGCAGCAGTAGAGAACAGAGGTTTGCAGGCTTGAGTGGCTGAAGACTCCACGAACGTAGGCTGGCTGATGTGTGCGGTTCCAATTCGAGGGCTGCCTCGGGTGCTGCTTGAGCGAAACACGGGGTTGAATTGTCCTGAGGTAGATGGGAAACATCTATAGAGACATGTGCACAGGAAATACAATTAAAGGTGGACCAGATTTGAAGATATGACTTGGTGAAGATGCAGCAGCGATTTAAGGGTCAGGTGAGACACTTCCTCCGTACCTCTTTGCAGGTCGGCGTTTTCGGACGTAGAGGATCAAACCGCCAATAACCAGGAGCAGAAGGAGGAGTGTGCCGCCCGCCACTGACACGGCGAACACCAGACCTGCCTCTGAACAGACACACACAGCCTGCGTCAGTCGGACAGGAAGCAAGCGTCACTGTAACAGGGTAACTGCATTTGCACAGACTAACGGGGGGGAATTCCATCTGATCGGAGCCCGTCTTCGTCAGAACAGAGCATCGTTGTTTGATTCTACGGGTGATCTATTCCAGCGAATGAATGCATCCTCAGAGAAAAAGAACGACCGCTGTCACGGGTAAAGCGCAGCTCCGAGAAGGTCAAAGGTCATCGGTGCGAACGGGGGCCGTACCTTCAGGCAGCTCCGAGTGCTGCACGTCGCAGAAGGGCGGCGCCCAGCCGGGGTCGCAGTGACACTTGCGCTCGTGGTCACACACCTGCCGGAGATCACACACCCTGCTTCAGTTGTTCCGTAGCTGATCATGTTAGCGCCGTGCATGTGACGCTAGCACGCCTCTTACCCCGTGGCCGTTGCACATGGCGGAGCAGTCCCTGGTTCCGTACGTTTTAACGCCGTTGATGTCCTGGCACCGCTGATCGTAGCACACCTGAAAGGGTCGAGAAGATCGAGTGAGGACGTTGGGAGCGTTGATTGCAGCCCGTGGAGCTCCTCACCCACCGTGTTGCGTTTCTCACCATGTTGTTGCCACACTTGGTCCCAGTAGGCACCATGCCCAAATCTGCAGGGTAGTCGTCGTCAGGGTTCATGGTTGCCTCATTGCATATGTCTCCATTTCCTGTTTTGTAGAAGGACTTCCTGGATGTCACGGGGAACTCCCAGCCTCCAGAGCAGAACAGCTTCCCGCAGGCCTGTTCACTGTAACACAGACCATGTCACCACGGGTCCAACACCCAACAGGGCCGTCCTCTATCACGCTGCTGTTCACACACCTGCTCAGGCACCTCTGGTTAAACGGCGCCCTCCTGCAGTTTCCATGCAGGTAGAAACAAGCGTCGGCAGCGACCTCCGCATCTAAACACAACCAGAACAAACAAAATGGCTGCAGGCTGGTGATCGCGCTGACGCCACAGCTCATCCACGCCGTCCACCCTGCTGCTGCTTACCAGGTCCCCACAGCCTCTTGCAGTGCTCCTGCCGCGAAGGACACCGCCCGTTGTAGCAGTAGCCCTTCCCGCGGTTGCACTGCAGGCCGTTCTGCGTGTAGGCATCAGCAGGACAGGAAGCGGAGAAGCCAGTGCAGTGTTCTGCCAGGTCGCAGTCTCCTGCCTTCGCTCGGCAGACACTGCCCGTTGGTTTCAGCTGCGATTGTGGAGAGAAACACAGATGGTGTGTACCCACTGCTTAAATACGTACACTCGGATATAACCAGCCAGATGGCGCAGCCAGACAGTGTCTAGCTTTATGGTAACACAATTAGCGCCGGTGTGACTTCACTCATGCAGCCATGAGACAGTGACTATTACTTACTTGGCAGTTGTGGCAGCACGCTCCCTCTGCACACTGGGCCCCGGCGTTGAGTCTGCAGGTGGTGGCGTTGCAGCAGGCGTTCTTGCATTCCTGCGGGGCAAACCCAGGTAGTTTGAAAGCGTCACAAACCGCTGCACTGTGTCTACGCCTCCCTTTGCGTGAACAGACCTCGGCGGTTCCGCAGTCGCACTCCTCCCCGGGCTCCAGGAAGGCGTTTCCGCACACCGGCCCCCCGTAGACGCGATCGGTGGACGGGAGGTTGAGCAGACAGGCCGGGTTCACCTCCTCCAGGAACCTGCTGAGCTGCTGCTGGCTGCAGCTGCTGAACTGCTGTGGATACACAAGGCTGGAAGCAAGAAAACAAGAATTCATTTTACTTTTTAATTTTTTGGAGAGCTACAGTCATTTGCATGTGGACGCAGCGTGTACCCGACACTCTCGGCCATGATGCAGCCCTTTTTGGACATGAGGGAGCCACACACACAGTTTTCAGTGTCATGGGACAACCCCAGGTTGTGGCCCATCTCGTGTGCAATGGTGGAGGCTACTCCTATTGGGTTGGAGTTATGGTCCTGTTAAGAACAGATAATGGTTGAGTCTTCACTTTTACATGCGTGTACTGCACTTATTAAACAAAAGAGTGCAGTCACCTCATTGACAGCTCCAGAGTTAGAGGTGCACATCGCATTGGTGTTCGCCAAGCCGACGGTGGAACCATCGAAATCCACACCTCTGAATGGGAAAGGGGATAAACCCTTTAGTTCTGACAGCTTAAGACACAGCAGGTCTGCTTTCATTTAGCGCGAAGCCGTGGCTGCATCTTACGTGATGAACTGTGCATTGTCATGCTTGGTCCTCGGCAGGAGGCTGCGCTGGCGCCACTCGAGGAACCGCCCGAGCGTGAGCTCAGGATTGGTGCTGACGTCTATCTGATCTCTGTAGGACCAGATATCCAGACCGACCAGCATCACGCGGACGCCCACGGGACGGTACAGCTGGCGCAGGTCGGCGTGGCGGCACAAACGGAGCAATTAGCCTCAAACCGAATTTACTGTCGAGTACATTCTGCACTGCACTATTTTTGAATGTGAAGGAGCCCAAGCGCTACAAACATGCCACGTTGTAACAGGAAACCACTGTGGTGTCTAGTGCTGCCTTGATTATCCATTTGTATCGTTCCTACTCGTCCAGAGTATGAAAAGGGAATTGTGCGATATGTGTGAACATTTTCAGCTTAGGTGCGAAGATTCACAGTTAAAGTTAGATTTTCTCCGAGTGAGAACTTTTCCTTCCCTTCACTGGTTAGATTCCAGCCAGTGAAGAACAAGTAGTATCAAGACGGAGTTCTCACATTTATGAAAGTAAAATCTGATGAAGCGCTGCATGAAGAATCTAAGCCAATGAAAATAGACCCAGCTACTGGAAAATTGTGTTGAAACATTAAATATATGATATAAATGCTCATTTGAACTCT
Organism: Betta splendens; assembly: GCF_900634795.4. Taxonomy (NCBI): domain Eukaryota; kingdom Metazoa; phylum Chordata; class Actinopteri; order Anabantiformes; family Osphronemidae; genus Betta; species Betta splendens. Next base: position 10,551,912 of record NC_040895.2, read on the forward strand.
AGGATGCCATTTTAGAGCATAATTGAGATTTCTGCAATAACAAAAGTACCTTGTCCACATGGTTTGCTACTTCAAGGAGTCTGGCTGCCATTGTCTTCTTACTGCCAAATTTCTTGTACTGAAAAAAAGATGAATGTAATTGGCATCACCTGAGATGTACCATATAGTCATAGGCTGCATCTAAAAGAACAGATTTGTCAGAGATGGGACAATAGATCAAACCTCTGTTTGGTCGACCACCAGGACCAGCTCCACTGTCCTGGGTTTTACTGCATGGCCTGCTATGTGGGCTCTGCTCTTCTGCATAACGCAACAGACGAGATATAGTGTTATTTGACTGATGATGTTTAATACAGCCTCTGCTATAATCAGCTACAGGCTCCAGACCCTAGTGTGTAGCATGTGTCCACACTGTGCGCCTTTACCAGACTGCTGAGCTGGAACATTCCAGACGGACGAGCTCCATGATCATAGAAGGTGGTCGTGTTTCCATGGGAACAGGAGCTCCTCTTCCTCCTCAGGTGGTTGTAGTTGTAAACAGCATGCAGACCCTCATCACTGAGCACTTCATGCGCCTGCTCGGCCTCGGCCAAAGGTTCGATGAGGTACGTCTGGTCGTGCACGTGCACAAATCCCCTGTAGGACAAAAGGAGGAACGTCAGGGAACAAAGGCAAATCATCTTTCTTATCCACTTGAACATGTTTTATTACAGCTAGACGACAGCTGTAATCAGAGTCTGCACTACATTTAGTCCTAATGGAGGAAATGGATTCTGAGGGACTGACTGTCTCTTTGGATTAGCCACGGTAGTCATGTGTCACAGCAGGAGGCTTCACAGCAAGGGGAACTTTTGTGTTCTGTTCACTGAAACAATTAGCTTTTTGTAATTAGGATAAAGGATGAAATCATTGCAGCATTACTCACTTTATTCCTGAGCACAGTCCCACGCTGGCAGAGGAGTCTTGCACTCCCACTACGTGTCCATGATAGTAGCAGTCAACCTAACCAATAATCAAGAGGAGACGTTTGAACTTTAGTTTTCCACAACCTGTTAAATGTTTAAGTATAAAACCTGAGCCCAGTGTTAGATTAAGGTCTGCTGTGTTGTATCTAACTATCAGAAGAAATGACCTTATATGTCATTTCATCTTTGAGTGTTTAATGTCACTTCCCTTAATGACGAACTGTGTGATTGAGAAATGAATGAAAGGCTTGAAGTATAACGTGATTTCTGCTACTTGGACATAAGAAGGAGGATCTTCAATTGCGTAAATGTTCTGTGGAATGTCCCCATAACAGATTTTGCAGATAATGATGATGATGATGATGATGATGATGAACATGATGATGACAATGATAATGATAATGATGAAAATGCAGATGATCCCTGGTTCATCAATACAAAACCTTGTAAAACTCTATTTGACAGTTCCAGGCTATGACTGTTTTAGACTCAAATAAGACAAAAAAGACAAAACAAGAAAAGGAACTAATTTAAACAAAGCTATTTCTACAACTGGCAGAGGAAATCCTGTACCGCATCATCCACATCTCATTTTAACACATAATTACAACAAATCATGTGAAACCTTAAGATGATGACACCCAATGGTTAAAATACAATCATATGTTTCTTATAGACTCAACCTCATATGATAGAAAGATTAATATTAGAAATATTATAGTAAAACTGTTTTAAATTACTTACTCCAAGATCTGAACTAGTTGTAACTTCGGTGCCCTGAGCGGAATATTGAGTGACAGAAAAGTTTTTCCAGACAAGATCTCTGAAAAAAACAGTTTTCACATCAATAACATTGACTGACAGAGAAAACACAACATTAACACTGTTTTGTAAACTGATGTCTTACTTGTTCCTTTCTAAATGTAGTGTGTAGTTTTTCTCTCCAATTGTCAGAGAATACTGGACAACATCAGGGTACATCTACAAACACAGAAGATGAACGAAGTGCAGTTAATTCTCCAAAATGCCAGAAAGATTTTAAAATGAAAAAATCGTTACCTGGTGTTTAGAATCGTCATTAATGAGTGATTGATCCTTCAGCTTCTGAGGTAGCACTGTTTGGTACTTCATCACATGAGGTAGAGTCCTCACACTGTCCCCAATTGTTCCTGAAAGTAGGACAATGTATGAGAGGAAAGAAAGAAAGAAAGAAAGAAAGAAAGAAAGAAAGAAAGAAAGAAAGAAAGAAAGAAAGAAAGAAAAAGGCGTCGTACCCCACGAGGACAAGATAATCCATATAAAATATCCAGAATAAAGCATGTTGCTCTAACGGAAGAACTCTGTCATTGTGCGCTCAGCGGCCACAGAGAAATGCGAGGGTCCTCGGTTCTCCGCCCCTCCGCTGTGTAATATCCTATAAATTACCGTTTGAGGCTGAGCAACCACATTAGTCACAATCCGAGCTCGTAAAAACTAACAGAAGAAATGTTCAGAGTTTATAGTCCAATGACAATACTTCATGGTTACACGCTGCCGAGCTTGAGTTTAAATGGAACGAAATCGCTTTTCTTATAAACGTTTTTAAAAATATGTTTCCTCCACATTTAACTATTTACAGCTGTCTCTGATATACATGTGTCCATATGGAGAGAGCTGTAACACTGAGTGCAGCTGCATGTTGATGTTTATTCTTTTACAAACAGCCTCAGAATTTTGGACAAGTTGTTTTTTGAACAAGGCAATGTACTAACAATGTAATATTCACCGTGACAGTAAAACCTCGTGTCGCCATCTACTGACCAAAAAATTAAAGTACATGGTTCTACATTCGTACGTTACTAGAGGCCTGCTTAATTAAGAATACGTTATTTAATAGTTAATTATATTTGATGTTTTGAATAGGGTTCTGGTGCAACCAAGCCAGGCTGTCAAATAAACAGTGGGTGTCATACAGGCCAGATCACATTTCAGGGGCAGATGTTAAAAGAGCTTCACAGTAACAGGCTTACAAGAACAAAATGAACGAACAGCGGCCCTTAAGCAGAATAGACTTTAAAATTTCAACACAGGAAACTTGGTGGAACAAAAGTGTTTTTCCCTCAGTCATAAATGATATTAATAGATATTAAATAGCACAAGAAACAGATGCCATTGCTGGCATATTTGTGGCCACTTTGAGCTTTTATCAGGTTTTTGTCTGACTAATGGCAAACTGTTTTATTACAAAACTGTTGCCACAAACATCTTTCTGCTACCAAAGCTATTTGTGTTACTTAGTGCAGACACTTGGATAAAACATCCTCATTACTGGTTCTTAAAGATGAATGGATATAAAGGTCCTTACTAATAATTGCTTAACAATTTATTAATGGAAACCAAACACAATTTTTATACTGCTATACCTCTGACCAGTTGGTGGCGGTGTCGAGCCATTTAGTGCGTCTACAACCGATGACGTCAATAATCTGCGACAATGACAACCAAAACAAAGAGCGCCTTTCGCTGCATGTACTGTGTTTGAACTCGGAGAGCAGCACTGTCACGATAGTTCGGTACTGTCTGGACAGAATGCAGCAGCCTCAAGTGCGACAGCTTTTAGGAAATGCCCGTTATGACCAGTGTCCAATAGAAAACCCCCAGCAGCTGAGGCCGAGTGAGTCTGGAGATAGAAACCCGTTCAGCTTCACCCCGCAGCTCATCCACCTGCACAAGGACCACGAGATGTTTGAGGTAACACAGCGCTGAATGTTGCTCGCACAGTCCCTCCAGCCAACTGACCCCCAGAATGACATACTGGACCGTGTCTGTTCACAGGACGGGGACATTCACAGACACATGTATCTACAAGACCTCTACACCTCCGATAAAGACGATAAACCAGCACTCAGGTATAAAAATAGACGTCACATGCAAATTTATTTACAGTTACTTTCTGTGGATTGCATGACTATTATAGGAACCATTTAAAACTTTATTTATGAATTAAACTTTTTACTTATGCTCAGAACCATAATTAGCGGTACATGTCTTCTGTGGGTTACTAATGCCTTTATTTCTTCTCTCAGTAGCTAGAGAAAGTCAATGACCCAATGACAGATGTTCTCGTGTCCCTTCTCAGCGTGGCAGAGTTTGCCTGTCACATCTCTGGCTGCAGCGCAGTGTTCAGTTCGTTGGAAGAGTATGAACATCACTACAACTCCCTGCACAGACATGTGTGTTCCTCCTGTCGCCGTTCGCTGCCGAGTGCCCGGCTCCTGGACATTCACATTCAGGAGTGGCACGATTCTCTCTTCACAATCCTTGCCCAGAATCAAGACATGGTAAGTAAAATACAATCAAAACATCAAACAAAACATAGTGGGCAATTTAAAGTTAAGTTTACACTCTGTGTGTTATCTGGGATATTTGACACCCTGTTCAATTACTGTGAATCCTATGACCGTTCATTCATGTTTTTCAGTACCAGTGTTTGGTGGAAGGCTGTGGACAAAAGTTCAGGACTAGTAAAGACAGAAAAGCGCATCTAATAGGAATTCATAAATATCCCCCGGACTTCAGATTTGACAAAAGCAGGAAGGACAAAGGGTAGGACATTGTCTTGACATGTGTTTTCCACTAGGTGGCAACAAAATGTCAGTAGAAACATTTCAGTTCAACACTGTCCATGTTATAGTAAACAAGATTTATGCCTCTGGATACGAAAGCTGACAGTGACATATTCTTACAGAAGAGATAAAGTGTTATTATTTATATATTAACTTGAACTTATTATTTAATTATTAACATGATAAAAGCAATACTTTTGTCTTTTGTACCCAAACACTAAACTGGCTTAAATAAATGTTGAATTATTACACTATGTTTAATAACCTTGTTTGTGTATTTCTCTGTATAGCGGACGAGAGACAAAGAAGCAACTGCATAAAGATGCAGCTATGGAGGTAGTTCCTGATGTGTGTAAGTCTGAGGGTGTGTGTGAAGTTTTGTGTGAGGTGCTTACCGACCAGCCTGAGAAAGAGGAATCCATGGAGATGCATGTGTCAGAGGAAGACGTCGCTCACATGGGACAATGTGCCTCTGCTGGGGAGCCTGCAGATGTTAGTGCTGCAGCGCACGGGTGCACAGGCATGGAGCCACAAAAACCACGATACTCCTACAGGTTAGTCCAAGCTGTAGTAAAAGCCCCATTCCAAAAGATATTTCATGGTTAACTCCACAGCCATTTGTTTACCGTAAGGTAATTTGCCAGTTAATCAGTGGAACAACTTTGCGTTGTAAAGGTAAATCTTAATGAAATGCTTTTTAAGCAACAGCCATGTTCTCGTCCCCTAGAGTTCCTACAACGGTTTGCTTTGGTCACGGTTCTGTCCGAGGCTTCAGAGGACGCCGTGGACGAAGGAAATGAAACCCTCAAATGAGCTTTCTGCGTGTTGTTTTTAAAGAGCTATATTTCAAGACCCTTTTTGTAATTAAATATATTAACTGTCTTGTGTCATTGACATAAAATAAATTTTATTGTGCAAAAACATTCAGGTTGTGGTTTAGTCTCACCTTTCGTGCTTGATGTGACCTCTAGCCTGTCAGCAGACAGTGTTCAGCAAGAGCATACTCTTAAAAACTTTATTATGATCCTTTTCTAAGGTCATTGTGCCACACTGATGGAGGGCTTGGCTTAATTCAAAAGAAATGGTGCAGTGTTGTTCCTAATGTAGGCGACATGGAAGCTGGGTGATTATAAATTAAAATAAACAGGTAAATGACAGCGTTTATATCACATATTTTAATAATTGTACAAAACTCTCAAATATGAAATACACTGTACATTAGGACTGATATGAGAAGTTCAGTCATGTTTAAATCTGAGTGTTTCCAAAAATAGCTGAAGATGTATTTACATTTTGTAGTGAAAGTGGCTGGTCTTTGACTCATCAGAAGTCTTTGAACAACTGTGCAAAATGTGTCTTATTCCAAACACCAAAACAACAACAACAAACAAAAAATGACGTAAAACAAAACAAATGGTTTTTGTATTCTTTTGAAATGCAAAACTGAAAATTATCTAGATGCTGAAAACTAAATCACCACGTCCCTGTGCAAAATTAAACATCTGCTTACTAAAATGTCATGGTGAAATATTTTGAATCTTTTTCATGGACATAAGCTCAGTACAGCAGTGGCTAAAAGGCACTAGTGAGCCCTTCATGGCCTGTTCTCCGCATATTACGAGTCTAGATGGCTTCACCACCTGCTTACTCTGATGTCCTAAAACACATCAATCTGAATTGTCTTGCCACCTACAGTCCACAAAAGGAAATCTGACTGTGACATATGATCAATGAATTACAATGAGGTTTTAAGATCAGAGTGTACGATGAATTTAGACATAACATGTAAATAGCGTTCTTTTAGGCCGCTGAGGAAATTCAACAAGTCACTGCTCTAGTCCCAAACATGGAGGTCTTTGAACGCGACATAATCTCGGGCAATAAACCTTTACCCGAAATCTACAGAGATATTTGCTTTAACTGACCATTTTACAATATAAGAAACACCAGAAAACAGTGGGGGGCGCATTCAAAACGAACAAAATGGCCACGTTAAGAAATAGTTTACCATCAGGTTTTAACTACTCATCAACAGAAAATGTAGAAACATTTACAAAAGACAAAAAAAAAAATCATACACTTTTGCTCCACTTACGCGTAAATGAACCACTTATTTTTAAATTAATGCCGGATTTTCCTGCCAACACATTTGTAACAAAAATACGTTTCATTACGCCACTAAATATTCCTCAATAACGAAAAACATCTGACCCCAGATTTCACTTTAGGTTTCAGGCGGTTTGGGCGTTTTTTGCGGTGCTTCCTGTAGCGCAGTCCGAAGGTGGCTGGGCGTTAGGAAGACAGGTAGTACATCCCATACGGTCCACTGAATAGTCCGGGGACAGGTACGGCGGGGCGCGGTCCGTTCAGGGCCCCGTACATTGACGGTGCGCCCATGGAGGCACTCAGGGGGAAGGGGAAGGCGAAGGCCGGCAGCAGCGGCTTCGTGGCCAGCTTGAGCTTCTCCAGCTCGGCCTCCTGCAGCCTCTTGGCCTTGGCTCTGCGGTTCTGAAACCAGATCTTGACCTGCGTCTCCGTGAGGCTGAGGGAACTGGAGAACTCGGCTCTCTCCGCGATGGAGAGGTACTGTTTCTGTCGGAACTTCCTCTCCAGAGCAAGCAGCTGCGAGGTTGTGAAGGGAGTTCTGGGTTTCCTGTTGTTCTTGTGTTTCCGTAGGTTGCACGCCGCCGGGCTGGGGAGTCCTGGAAGCGCAGTTAGAAAAAGCCACATTAGTTGCACGGAAAATGAGAATTATGTCCAAACTGGGGAAAAAAACATACCGTAAAATTAGTAGCAGATATGTGCCTCACATCTGCATGTTTAATCATCCCTCAAGGATTTTGCATCCAGTTATTCCACTAGTGTTATCTACACACACTCTTGTATTATAGCGCATCTTTAGAGGTCTCCAAAGCAGTTTTAGACGAGCTCCCTTAGCCGAATTGCGATATGTTTTATTAGAACCCAATAGGAACACATAGGAACCGTAATGTGACGTCTACACTCACTTGGAGGGGACGCGTAAGGAGCCTGGAGCCAGGCGCTCGTCTCTTTGTCGCTGTGGTCACACGCCTCCGGTTTGGACCGATAAAGTTCCCTCGGTGACGCGCACTCCGTCTCGTCCGCCTGTGCGCAGAGGGACCCGGGGTCCGGGGAGGGGAGGCTTCTCCCCGGCGTCCTGTCCGCTATGAGGGACTCCACGCTGAAGGGCAGCTCCACGCTTCTGCCCGTGCACCTCCTGACAGGTGACAGGTCCAGCTTTTCGGGTCCCACGGCGGCAGCGGCTCGGTTCTCAGGTGAGGTCTCCCCCGTGGCAGCCGAGGGCGGCGATCCCCGCGCAGGATTCATCACGCACGACTGTGGTGCCATACAAACTACTTTTCTGCCACGATCCCCGTCGCTGTTTCCGCGTTTCCCCTCAGAAATCGGTTATTGCCGAGGTCCCGCCGACGCTGCACAGCTTTGACGCGCAGACTCGCCTCTCCTGCGAAATGCCACAAGTCGCCCTCTCATCTTCCCGCACGCCTATGAGCCGCCGCGCGGAGGCCACGTGACTCGATTCAAACGGCCTCTGATTGGTCGCTTCTAATGACAGTTCGGCGACGATTTCACGAGTTACTCCACTAACAAACTGTGCCTCACTCCCAGCGCTGCGCCCAAATCCTTCCTCTAAAAACATCTGTAAACTACCAAACAACCAAGTGGATGAAGTTAATGGTCAATATAATGATGCCTCGGTTAAAAAAACCGAAACAGGATTAAAAATGAAATTATTTCAGCTGAATTCCGATTTACATGTTTACACACATGGTTCCAAACTTTTAATAATGCTGCTTCGTATTACGCAGCATAACTGTCCACACGCTGTAGGTGTCACAGGAAACTCGGCCAACAAATATTTACCAGTTTAAAATGTTTTCCATTGTGTTGCAAAAACTACAGTGTCACTCCCTGTTGTGCTGGAGAATATGTCGACAGTAGTTTATTGCTGTTTCATTAAAGCAGCAAGGCAATCCAGGCTGTGATTTACACTAGGTTTTATACTTGTAAGAGTTATTATCACTGTAAATTTATATCTCGGGGCCAGTAATCTAATTATCTATGGCTGTGTATTGGCTGTATTTCATCCCATTGTGTTCATTGTCCGTGATTCCTTTGAGACACAGTAAAAGCACGACTTATGCCGAAGAGGCCCGTTGAAGAAGCCCGTCCAAATAGGTCTTGTTCTGCAGCGCTTCGGACCAGGTCGAATCATTTTCGGTGAAACCCAATATGTGAGAGTTTCTCTGTCTTCGGGGAGCCGCTGCAGAGCCTGCAGCAGAGCACTATCTGTCTCTAGGACAATTGGTTAAATGGAGTTAACTGTTTCTTTCTCCCCGAGGTACATTTCTGCTTTGATCCTGCTGCGCCTGGCGCCTGTCTGCTCCCCCCCCCCCCCCCTCCCTCCCTGTGTGACAATGATAGATTGCTGGGTAACCATACAGGCTTTCAATGACTGTAATTTAGTGCCTGACAACATTACATTCTCCTCTACTTACTGTGAATATTACTACTCTCGCTGTCGTCCTGCCTGAAAAGGGATGTGGGGCTGTCTGTGATGCTTTGTTTCCCCTCCATTGTTTCGTAATGAACGAGCTGCTGCTCTCTAAGCACCAATGAATACAATATTATGTTCAGAGGCGTCTATCTACTGCAGAACAGTTGAAGTCGTTTCAGGCTTTACTACATCTGCTACAAGTGGCATCTTAAGGTTATTTAGGTTAATTATACATTTTAGAGCCAAAATGTAAGGAACAGCTTGTTGAATGATACCAACAAGCCTAAGAGTTCTTTATTTATAACATGTTTGATCCAGCAATCACTTGCTAAACTGTCACCAAAGTCATTATGATGCAACATATTTCATGACAGTTTATCAAATATCAGGAATTTGACTAAAACCCAAAATGTGAAGATGCTGGTGGCACTGGAGGAAACATCAGAGAGTCATATTAGTCTTTGTGGGCTCAGTCCTCTATATATAAATGTCAGTCCAGGATGTAACGGCAGCCGCTCCAGTAGCCTCCTGCAAACACACACACACCTCACTGATTCTTCCCAGAGTCAAGTTGATTGTTTAAAGGCGTCAGTTGTGGTTTCACAAAGAGTTTCCCTTTCAAATCAAACAAGTTGAGGCTGGTTGTGTATATTTATTTATTCTCTTTAATCTTTCTCTTTCGTGAAACTTGGCAGGGCATCCTAAGCAAACTGCGAGTAAAGGGGGCGGGAGTCGCGAGGCATAAACATTTATGAAACGCACAGCGGGGGAACTTTTGCGGTGAACGTTTACCGTCTTTGAAAGAGCCGGGGCGCCTGGTGAAGCATAACAGAACATTATCCTGCGTCCGGGTGGACCTGCCGACATCGGTATGCCCCAACGTCAGCCCACGTGGGATCCAACATTTCCCCTCCATGCTGATATTAACAATAAACCCAGGTTCAGCTTATAGACGGGGTAAAATAAAACGATGGGTGTTTAATTAATTGCTGAAAATAATCCAGTCAACGCACACGCACGCTTGCTTGGCTCCAGCTTGCCCCGTCCTGACACTCATACCAGGGATCCTCCCTGGGAGGATGTGCAGGGCCCGCAGTCTTCACAGTGATGTCTCTGCTTATCTGATCGGAGCTTGAAGTGAACTGCAACAACATGTCAGACTTGATTAGCGCCTTCATCTTTTCCCCCTGTCGGCGCATGGTGTCATGTGAGCCGCTACTATCTCTGCACCCACTCAAGGTCAGGGCCAAACTGTGAAAGAGGTCGGGGTGCGACCTGTTGACTGTTGTAACACACGTTCATTTTCTCTGTTTTCTAACCTCAGGTGCTAAAACAGCGTTACCTTGGACACCACAGAGGTTTATTTTGAGGACAGTACTTTATTAATGTCTAAGAGATGCCTCATGTGGCAGATGATGCTTGAAGCCTTTTGTAATTACCCGATGGGCCGATGATCGCTTAAGTGCTTTTCACTTATCCTCTGGTTGTTGGAGCCAGGGGGAAAGTGGTGACAGGTGAGCAGCAAGCGGGTCATTGTGCCTCTGTGTGCGCTGGGTCTGGTGACAGGAAGGCGCGCTCCACATGGCGTCCGACGGAGAGGAGCGGAGGCTTTGCCTGATGGCTCGCCGGTGAGTCTTGCCTGCGGTGCCAGGCGCTAACAGGTGAACACAGAGATATTGTTGCCGTATTGTTGTGGTCGGGGCAGAAACGCAGGGGAGCGGGGGCAACCGGACACTCTCTCTGGAGCGAACTCAGCGCCGGCGCTGACAGCGCAGGGGGGAACTCGGGCGGCTGATGGTAATGATGATGGTAATGATGTCGGAGAACGGAGATAGAGATGTTAAAATTGTCAAAGACTCGTTATTGTCTGGCTCTGATGGGAGATTTAGGCGTCTTTAGTATGAGGGTGATGACAGAAAACATTACGGGACTAATGGAAGCAAGAGAAACCTGAAACACGCACTCTCCCCATCGCCCCATCACCCGGGTCCCTCTACGATCTATAAATTTAGCGCGAGATAAATTCACAAACCTCCGTGTCACTACATCCGCTTCCCACTTTCAGTGATTTGCAGGGTGAGGTCAGACCGCAGCACACTGGAAGACACAGCGAGCACACTCGGGTGCACAGTAGGCCTCTGGAAGCCGATAATGGCGCCGTGATTTGTGTCAAACAGCTGCTGCCGATTATCTATTTGCACATTTGGTTGAACATTTTCCAGATCTATTAACTCCCATCAAATGACATTTAGGGATGAGGGCGAGTAAAGGCAGCTGCTCCGCAACATGCTGCAGCAGCTAAACGCTGACAAGTCCCACAGGCACCGCTATTGGGAAATGAAAGGCTCACTGAAACTCTCCAGTCATTTTAGGAATTGATTTGAAAAGCAGAAATGAAAGAGGAAACCCAGAGGCAGCTGACCTGGCTCTGTCTAAAGAAAACATAAATGTGATAGAGAGCTTAAAGACAGAGTAGATCTTCATATTGAGAGAAATACAGTATCTATTCTCACTCTGCGTTTTGACCTATTTAAGGTGGAAACTCTTCTGACTGTCCAACAAAAATGCAAATCATTTATTATAAGTTGTGATAAATGTATTAAACTCAAGCAGTGTTGGCTTTTTGGAACACGTGTCCGAGCTTTATATACATATTTTCCTCCAACTCGTGACTCATACTGACTTGATACGATTAGCTCAATAAATTATAATGTCGTAATCTACTTGGGGCTCTCATAAAAGCCGGAACAAATTGCCTTGCTGAAGGGCACATTTTAGCGCTCGCCTGCGATGGTGAAATGGTTCTTTGTGTTCCCTCGTCTTTACGCGGACCTTTGGAGTCCATCAGCTGATTGAAGCCAGTTGGATGTTCCGGTCACACCAGCTTCAGGCTCACACGCACACCTCCTTCCGGCTCACGCTTCAGTCCACCTCGCTCATCAATACAGAAACGGAGCATAAGCATTAAAAGACGCTTAGGACGCCAACCTGTGTGCGTGTGGGAACGTGAGCTGCCGCCTATGATCTCAGCGCGGTGACAACCTGAACAAATATGCTGAGTCGATTCTTCTGAGATTACAATAGATTCCACGTCGTCTCCTGAAGCTATGAAAGGGATGGGAGGGCACAGCAGAGGCCCCTGAATCAACAACCATTAAATTCTCCCCACTTCTGCGTGAGGGGAGACTTCACACTTTAAACCAACCAAACACAGACCGAATGTGGGGAGAGGAGACGTTGTTTTATTACGGAATTTCATCTTATCTAGTCTATTTTTGGGGACGTGTGCACATACAGTACATGTGGTGAAAGATGAGGATGGTGTGAAGAGAGAGGAGAGTGGATGAAGGAGGAGATGAAAGCTTTGTTGTGCGGATGTTTAATGAGCTGGAAAACACAATTGAACTTCTCTGACTGTGGAAATTGCTGTGAGGGCATCGTAAATTAGCGCCAGTGTGGGAGCTAGCCTGCTGACAGAAAAGGGGCTTTGTGTGGTTAGGGCTCCTTCGCAGGCCCGCGTCCGCCGGGACCCCTGGAGCGGCACCGCGGCCCGATCTGCCGCACGACGAGGGGTTCGGAGCGACTGTGGGACGCGGTCGGACGAACGGCTCGCGGCGCTTGTGTTTGTTTGCTTATTTGGCCGATTGGCCTTCCACCTACTCACCTCATTTCCTTCTGTTTTTGTTACTTTGCCTCTTTAATACTTTGCGTTCTTCTTCGTCCATTAAGCCAAAGAGCAGATATGTGAAGATATGTAGCTGATGATGGAGAAAGGCTCTCTGATATTTAGTGAACTCCAAAGGGTGACTCTTCACTCTGACTTTGCAGGCTTGGCACATGCCTTCTGTTACTAAGTGGCTTCATATTGAAAGGCTCTGCGGACACTATTCTCTCTCCCACTGGGTGCCAGCCTCTCTGCCCTGGCAGCTGCTGGGATTTAGAATAGACCCATAGTTTCCCCTCTGCAGGTGAGCTGCACAGCCAAAACAGGGCCCCTCAAAGGCCCTTTCAGTGCCTCAATAGGAAACTGACTTGGGGAGAGAGGAACGGGCACACAATGGCCGCCTTCTCTGGACACAGAGAAGATGGAGATGAGCTTTAGTGCTGCTTATAGCCATGTCGGGGAGAGGTGATGAGAGAGGAGACGGGAGGATGAGTTCCCCCTATTAGCTTTTTAAAGGCGTGGTTCTTCCCCCTCAGCGTTTCTTAGCTCCTCCGCTGACAGAGCAGGGACGTCCCGTCACCCCGCATATCTGATGTGAGTGCTCTGTCTTTGAAACCTGACGAAACAAAATGTTTTTCCATGTCCCGGGGTGACGAGGGCGACACCCGGCTCCTATCCTCCCCTCCGGTCCTCCCCCTTCCCCTTCGGCCCTGCTCTCCTTTCTCTCACCGTGCAGGGAGGGAAGAATCCACCTCTCCCTGCGTCCACTCACCTCCTTTTCATAGTTGGCTTTTTAACTTTTATTAGCAACAGCTTTCGGTGACGTGTGAAGAGCTTGCGACAGGATGAGGGAGGGGATGAGAGAGCATTTAAAAGCCTGGACCAGAGAGCTGAACTTTCTTTTTAGTCCAAAAAATACAACACAACTTGATCTCTGCCTTTAAATTATGGCGGTGTTGTGGATTGTGACTTATCACCTTCTCCTGATGTTGGGCTGTGATTCTGCTACAACACAAGGAGGGTCACAGAGCTCAGGTCCTCTAGGAGCCTTTTATGAACTTGGGTTTATTTGGGTTCTCAAAAGTCTGAATTTAGTTAAAGGGCCCTTAAAATAAACCAGAAGAAACAACTGATTTGTCTGAAGCCATTAGATGTTTTAACAGAGTCTCTGGCAGCGTAATATACTGGAACTAATTTATGTTAGCGTGAATTAGTTTGAAAGAGAAAACAAACGACAGCTTCATTCGTCTCCTCACCATCTTAACACAACACACTGTGTATTTCTTGCACGGTTTTGTTCTGGTAAACCTCTAGAACTCCCGTCACATAGTAGCTCGGATTCCGAGGTTAAATCTTAACCACGTGATCACGAGTCATTTAGTAAAATTCCTGTCAAAATGAATGTTTTGGTTATTGTTTACATTTCTGCAGATTTCAAACACATGGTCGTCTCAGAGATCACGGAGCCTTTAGCTGTCTAATATAATTAAGAAGATGCTATCAGTCGCTGTCTCATTTTTCCTCTCTTTTCTCTCGCTGTCCTTCCTTCCTTCTCCTCATCTAATCAGTTCCACTCTGTTATTGCTGGCCTCGGGCTGTTTACCTCTTTGCTAAACTGCTTTCACAAGCATGGGACCGGCTCAGATGTCCATTAGACCCTCTAAACACCCACTCTGCCTCTCAGTCACTGTGCGGCTGACCTCACGCTGGTCGTTACCGTCATTATGGCATCAGCGCTCCCTGATGTGACGTCCCTCGCACCTTCTGAAGTCGGGAGTCGCTTTGCCCCTCTGATGTTCGTCGACCGCGTTTGAAAGGTTAAGTGGGGGATCGGGGCTCTCGCGGCCGATACCGTGACCGCAGCCCTGGAAGACATTAGAAGCTATGAAATCCAGGACAGACACTTCAACAGGAGTTCTGGGGACAGACATGCTCATGAATGCACAATGCTTCATGTACTATTTGCTTTGAGGTTTTCAGAAGAAAGAAGCATTTCCTGCCGTCAGAGCAGCTGGGAATGATTTGGGGACATTAGCAAAATCCTATTCTGGCAAGTGTCTTTCCTCAGGGATAAGTTCACAGGACTGTGTAAACCAATAATGTAACAGTAACTTCCTTTAGACAGACTCTTCCGGTGTAGAAATATTTTAGAGGACACAGTGGGCATCATTGTCTTCTAGCTTCAACCACATCATTTAAATATTGTTGCAACATTTATTTTAGTACTTGCTCAGCTGCATAGAGTTCATTTAAAATATCTGAATTATTTAACTCTTTCTTTACACAGGTATCTATTTAATGTCTGAGTAGTTTAGAGCCAGACATTCTATTGGACACAGGATGGGAATAAAGATGTCTGTGAGAGGTTGAGGTCTGGAACCAGAGGCTGCACAGTGGCTTTAAACTCCTCATACCGTAAACATCTAAGGACAGTCATCGCTGGCAAATGAACGTCAACCGGTGGAGTCAACTCAGACCTGACTCACATCCTCTGTTTACAGGACACTCAATGATGTGTCAAGAGACGCTGCAATTAGGCACGAGTGGTACAGGAGCAAGGCCCATGAATGATGAGTAATAGAAATCTGATTATTGGAGTCACGCTGTACTAGAAATACTGGAAATGCCACTGCTTGAATGAAGCAACTGGTTGAACCAATGGAAGCTTAGGTGGGAACCTAGATCTTTATAGAAAATTGATCAATCCAGGTTGGGAAACAGCGTTAGTATGATAAAGAGGCTGCACATGAGAAAATCACTAAACCCTTCACGCACCAATTAGCTGAGGATAAATGATGAGTACCAGAGATTAAGTAATCATTTTAATTGAACCAGCTGGGTTTGACATTCTTTGTCACCAGGAAGTCTGTAATTATCTCTGACTGTGTAACAAAGAAACCGCTGGTATTTGAAGTATAAAGATGCACAAAGAAGGGTCATAAATCACCTCCACTAAGGTACAAATAGCCTGGGATTAATCTTTACATATACGTAGAGGCTAAACTTTGTGTTACTTATGATAAAGGAGTGCATGAACTTCAAACAGTGTGAGTTTTGTCAACCGATCATATCTGCCGGCCAAAAAAACAAAAAGGCAGAAAGCATAAAAAGTTTCATCTGCCGACAGAACAGGCACATGTTTCTTTAATAAGGATGAAAGCACGGTGCTCTTGTAACTGGATCTGTCTGTAGCAGGCAGCTTTCCATCACGGAACAGCGGGATCCTCTGCTTAGCCCAGGAGCGCGGGGACAGATGGGACCGTGACACGCAACGCGCGCCGGCGGCGGGCGCCTCGCGACGACGGCCCGCGACTCCAGCGCGGAGAACATCTGTAACGCTTGTACGTGCTGCCAACACCTGTACGCGGCCGCTCCGCGCTCCGTCGCCGTCTCGCGGGATGCGCTCCCCCGCCGGGCGCGTCAGCTGACAGCCCTGTGATGAATTCTGCGGCGCTGTGGGTCAGAGGTTAAAGGTCAGGGGGTACTCCAGCTGGCAGCCAGGGCCGCAGCGGACTCCAATGAGGAGGCATTCAGTGGTCAGAGGAGGAGGGGGGAGCTGGGCCGGCAGAGGAAAGGCTGATGTTGTTCCTCTTGTTTGATGTACTCCACCCTGCAGGCTTTTTCCCCTCTTCTGCCATGAATCATCGCTTCGCTCAGATGTTTGAAACTGAAAACAAGCAGGAATTTATCTAAACTTGAAAAAAAAAGACTCATCAATGGGATTTTTTTTGTATTTACTGTGCATCTAGAATGTTAATTGTCACAAACCCAAAAGATTACTGCCTGATTATTATCACCTGACTGTGCAGCCTCTGCCCCGTAGAGCTTTATATGACTCTAAATCTCATTGTTTTGGTTTTCTGGTCCTCCTTTTATTGCTTCGTTCCACCACGACGGCTCTCATGATATCATACTTGGCAGCAGCAGGTGGCTCGGGTCAGTCGCAAAGCCATTTTATCAAGCTAGCGCATTTAGCCCAAGAAGAAGGAACCTTGTACCCACAGTACGAGCTTGCGTCTATCGCTGAGTCTGAGTTTCTGCGTATAATGTGGAGGCCCGATGCTTTAATTAATGAGCCACATGTGCCTAGTGTTGGCACAGTGTGTGTGTGTTTCATTTAACATAGTTTTCCAAAACATTAGTTCTCCTTGAGTGGAAAATGTTTAATGAGCAGCGCACAAAACACAGTAAATAGCCATTAAACTTCCTTTAATAGCTCCCACATGTTTACTGGGTTTATGAGGGGTGTGATAGAGGCAGAATGAGGGTGTGGACTACATTTTCTGTGTGTGTGTGTGTGTGTGTGTGTGTGTGTGTGTGTGTGTGTGTGTGTGTGTGTGTGTGTGTGTGTGTGTGTGTGTGTGTGTGTGTGTGTGAGTGTGTGTGTTTGAGGGGGGGCTGTGTATCTATAATGTATTGACTCACGCTGTCAAAGCTGTGTAGTGACTCCACTTCAGGCTAGTTCCACTAATAGCCGTCATTCACAGGTCTCCTGAACATAAAGCGCGACTGTATTCCTCCTCTTCAATGACAAAGAGCTTATCAGTCGTCGCTGACCTCACAGTTCCTCTGTCTCCTTCGCACACCCCCCCTCCCTCATTTGCCTCAGCTGTCACCGACGCTATTGTGGCTGGAGCCAGATCGGCAGGTGGCTCCTGGCGCGACGCTCCCCTCTCCGTGCCCGTCTGTGTGCAGTAAAACCTCTCCCAGCGACGCAGCTCTGACATCTCCCCTGTTCACCCGTCATCATCACAGCGCTTCGCCTTTGCCTACGCACTTTCACGGAGGTCCTTCCCCCAGTCCTGTAATTTGTGCGGTTAACTCCACCATAAGATGTCTAATGTGTGTTTAATGGGTGTTGGTGAAGCATCAATTAAGTTAATTGTAGATCATTCAGTTAATTTTAGTTATTTAGAAAACCCCAGCTTTCCCAAATGTTGTGAGTGTGGGGGATATGACGGAAGACTGTGAGTACAGACTGAGAGGTGGTTAGCCTCAAATGCAGCCCTGCGCTCCGGGAAGACCTTTATGGGATTTACTGATAGTAATGACAGTGATGATGAGGCGCTGGTGCTGATGATTGTTTTAGTTTGCAGTTTACATTTGAGGCGTAGAGCGCGTTCATTACCACGCGTCCAAGAGAGACTGGGGTTTGTGCGTGCAGCCTGACGTCTCCACAGTGATCGCTGCCTGTTAGACGCTGTGTTTGCTATTTGTTTCCTCGCCAGTCAATGCGTCTTGATGAAGCGCCACTTAAAGTCGAGTAGGAACACGACGGCCGCATTCCTCCGAGCCTCGGCAGCAGTAAGCTGTTATTGGCTTTGGGGCCGGGCCAGGACATCGGATGCCGCGCTTGAGTTACAGTTTGAGGAACGTGCTGTCGTCACGTGACGCTGGAAGCGACACACACACACACACGTTCACGCCAAGAGTAAGCAAAGTGACGGCGGCATCATTCATTCATAAATGGGAATTTAGTCAAAAATTCATTTTAGTGTTTTCCTGCATGAATTGCTGCAGGCTGTAACATTTGGAGCGTGTTTTCTAACCCAGAACTGTGGAAATAAATCACACTTTTATGCTGCATTAAAATTTTTACAGACAGGCAACTTTTTCTTGGCTCCCTTGCATTTTGTGTGTGTGTGCATGCGTGTGTGTGTGTGTGTGTGTGTGTGTGTGTGTGTGTGTGTGTGTGTGTGTGTGTGTGTGTGTGTGTGTGTGTGTGTGTGCGTGTGTGTGTGTGTGTGTGTGCATTTCACAACACGCTGCCAGGAATCGCTGTGTGCCGGCAACTCCCATTCATTCTGCGTTTTACCGTCGCCCTCACGTTCTCTCTAAAACCTGCCATTCACGCCACACACAGGCTCTCGCAGCAAACCAGCAGCAGGATGAAGTTCAGCGTCTGGAGCTGCTCCCCACATGTGACGATTCAATTAAGAAGCTAGGAGCGTTGGAGGCTCCTTAACAAATCATCTATCGTGCTTGTTTACCTGCAGGCCTAATAATTACACTATGTAAAGCTTAATCTTTAACCCATGAGGGTTAGGGTTACTATTTTTACTAACTTCATCACTAATGGTTCTGTCTCATAATAAGTAAGTAAAGGAGACGTGATTTCTTTTTCTTGTGTGTGCGAGTCACGGACCTTTGCCACCCAGACGCTGGTTGAACCACAGCAGAGCGTGTCTTCCTGTAAGTCTGTGGGGCCACGAGAGGTTCAGGGAGCAGAGTCCTGTGGTTAGTCTGCGCTGGAAGCTGCCGGGCCGGGCGTGAAAGCCTGCTCAATGTGCGCAGGACACGGGGGAAGTAGACTGGTAGAAGATTCAACACAGTTTATCCATCAGACGTCACTTTAAAGGTTCGTAGCTGAGGGACTTTTCCCCCCCAGAGACGCGGCGTTTCCAAACACTCACTGTCAGACTAACAGCCAGCAGGAATGTGCCAGTGATTTTATTCACGGAAGCAATTGTATTTAAATTCATGTACTTACATTTATTATATTTACTTCTTTCTCATATGTGTCCAACCCTGGAAACATCCTTTTTAATACATACATGTTTCTCCGTCTTTAAGCTAAGCTGCAGTGGACACATGCTGCTTGAACCCTCACGTTTACAGTAGCATTCAAACAGGAACAAGTCATCAATCTGTCTTGTCTTGTAACAATATCCCTTCGATGTAGAGTCTTGAAGATGTCTGGCATAGCCTCAGACAGAGGGCCATGTAGTGGCCTGGGAGCGGGTGGGTAGCTTCAGACGTGTCCATATGGATCTGATACACAGGGCACATAACCAGACACAGTGGAGCCATCCCTTTACTGGTCAGGAAGCGTGAGGCCTGTCTGCCTGCTCTCGTTCCACTGTACAGGGTTCGTGCCATGACAAATCACTAACCTACATGTTAACGTAACGACGTGCGCATGGTTGAGTGACCAGTGAAGGAGGCGCTGGAGAAGTTCCCACAGCCACAGTGACAGCGGCGGTTTGCACCCAAGGAATGTCAGTGTGATGAAGTCAGACCTTTGAAGGCTGTGTATGTTATGTTATATTAGGGAAATGACATTATAGCCGCGATTGTCATCTCACAGATGTTTAGCATAACGCCAGAGTTAAACGCTTTGGCTGCGTATGAGAAAAAAAAAGTTGTTTCGTGAAGTCAGCAAAAGCTCAAACAAGCCGTGAATATCAAACGCCAAGCTGCTTCGCTCCGAAACAGGGAGTCTCACGGTGCGATGGGATCTTGGCATGGACATGAATTGGAAGTGACACATTCGACGGTTACTTCAGTTCGTGTGGTGCCTGGTCCTAAGATCACAGACTGATCATCTGCCTCCAATCTGTCCTCCTACAGGGCATGTGAAGGGTAATTAGTCATTTAAAGTAATTAAAGCTGTAGGCGGGAGTGAGATTGTTTGTGTCTGGTTCAAACACACAATATGTGCATTGTTACTTCATGGTACAATTATACTTGATATATACAGTACAGGACTTGATTCAGGCGATTCTGAGTGGAGGTACAGCACATTACAAAGTCTCTACTGCTAAATGGATTAGTGGCATGCAACATATTAAAATATATATAGTCACCATCTACAATTGAATCTTGTTTGTCTGCAAGACATTTCCCACAATGAGCCTCTAAGTCCAGCAATCACAGAAAACAAGACGAAGAGTAGTGACAATGTCAACATGCTGATGTTTAGCTGGAGTGTTTTATGTCCATTTGAACTTCTAGCAGTTTCACTTTAATCCACAAACAACCTCATGATGGCACCAGAAACCATCATCTGGGGAAGCTTGCCATCCCAACAATACCATGATGATAATGATAATGATCAAGTACTGAATTATAAAAATATATAATAAGGAACCACTCGGACGAAAGCAGCCTCAGCATTGGTAAAATCTGAGCATTTATATTTTTTATACCTCTGACAGATAATAAAAATATGTCAATTATATTAAATATACACTTCAGGTACAGAAGTTTAGGTACAGATTGAAGCAGGTGTTCTCCTCCAAAAAATGACTGAAAAGTAACGTTTGTGTCATGATAAATGATCTTCAGGGTCTTATTTTATATAATGACTGACTGACAATAACAAGAATGACCAAAACGTGCGATAACCACAACGATAACGTCATATTTTTACTGCATTAATAGTGTCTGCTGGTTTAATAATTACCTTTTACTTTTACAATTACACTTCCATTTGTTCTTATTAGACCTGATGACAGAGTGAAGCATTTAACTGTGCAAGGCCCTGCGTCGCTGACACAACGCTGCTGACGGCAGACTCGTTTTGACATTTTGATGAACCACTTTGCTATGCAGAGCGCACACTAGATAAGAGATGAGGAAGGACTTACAGCTGCCGCTTCGGCGCTCAAAGGTCAGAACGCTGTAGCTGAACTGGTTTATTGGTGGAACTTTGATCTGGAGCTTTGACAGCAGATGAGCCGAGTAGGAACTTATTACACATCCTAAACACTGAGCTGAGAGGACAGACGCCATGACCAGGTAGGTGAAGTACGTGAAGTCGCCCTTTAAATGGGTTTGGAAATGAATACTCTGTTATGTATTGTTTTTTTAATCGCAGGTTTGCGATAATAGTCTGCGTTTCGATGATAATTGGCACCGCAGCAAAGCCATACGGACCCTCGGTATGTAACACTGCAAAAAAGACAGCGTGGAGTCATAAAAAAAAAAAAAAGATCTTTCATCAGTTTGTGTGGTTCCTAAGGTTGTGTTTGGGCAGCAGTCATATAATATCTGTGTTCCAGGATAGGAAGGTAGAAGTGGAGCCTCCAGAGAACAAAGCTGATGCTCCGTATCACATTGACCCCAACATGAAGATTTGGATGACAGGTCAGGTCCAGAGCCTGGCCTCGCATCCTGTTCCTTTAAGCGAAGACGCAAGGCTTTATCTAGAACCAGAGGAGGATAGAGATCACATCAATCACCCTGCTTTCATTAACATAGCCCCAGAGCAAGCAGAGCCGGTCTGGGATGGCGTCTACCATAAAGCACGTTATCAGCTGGACCCACTGATCGCTGAGGCAGAGCCGCGCGCTGCACACTCAGCACCGGAGGCGGACAAGGACGACCTGTATCACCGTGACGACCAGCTCTACCTGCAGCCAGCTCCACCTGTGCAGATGGAGCCGCCGAGAGGCGAAGCCAGGCGTCACCTTCAGCCAGAGGAGGACAAGGACGCTCTGTACCACAGAGACGTCCCCGAGCTCGAGCCCCAGGACGAGCCCAAAGCTGACGGTGTGCTTTTTTCAGCATCCCAGAGGAAGTACAGTGAACCAGAAGAGGATCGGGACGGTCTCTACCACCAGTGATGCTTCGACCACACAACCATGCTGTCGTTTACAGTGAAGCTGAATTACATTGTTTTATTTGAAACTCAAATAAATCTGTCAATGTCCACTGTGTTTGTCCTGAGAACGATACTTTCAGACATTTATCCAAGACATTGTGTTTTATTTAGAAAGTGTTCCAGCAGTGCATGTGCTTGTGTACAACTCCCATCCGCTCATACTGATCCGGCCTCATTTACAAATAATTACAATAATAACAACATAATGACTTAGGTCACAGAAACTTAAGGCTGCAAATCACATTCATTCTCTTGCTTTTGTAGGAAGAATTTGAGTTGTGGTCTTTCCTACTGAAGCAGCTCAGCAGGAATGACTCCCTTCTTCAGAATCAAGTTACCATATAAAGCTGTTTCCCTGTTTATACAGAGGAAGAGAAGACCGGGGAAAATATTCACATTTACCAGCCAGCCGTATGCTGCAGATATTTAATCTTGATACAGGGTACAGACACCAAAAGTTCATATCCAGTGGAAATACTCACCCTGTTGCTACGACGGCGAAGGCTTTCTTGGCTCGTTCATAGAAAGCAAACCTTTCCACTTCCTCCAGCGGAGTCTACAGTGATCGCATATCAACAAGCAGAAAGTCACAGATCACAGCACTGTGTGTGAATCCAGTGGATGGAGGCTGTTTTACCTCAGACACAACCTGATGCAGGAGACGCCTATAGGTGTCCCACACAGGAACGGCTACGCCTCTCTGTTTGTCACCGTCCACCAGATCCATGACCGCCGCCTGTCCAATCACAGCCACACAGATTTGAAACAACACCTACAATGCCGTTACGATCTATTGATGACGTCACGGTACGTTACTGGAGAAGGGACATAGGTGTCCAGGGGCAGCAACTTTAGAATCGCCTCCAAAAGCTGTGGGATTCCTAAACCTATAAAGACCAGACGCGGTTAGAGATGACGCCGACACGTCCACTCAGCAGCAACAGGTGAGTCACCTACCGTCTGCTCGGATCTCTGTTGGACCACAAGCACAAACTGACGACGTCGGGAAGTTTGCATCAGCGAGAACTGAATGAGACAGAAATCACAGTGAGTGTCGGTTTAACTTTCAACGGGTTAAATATTGTATTGATCAGTTTCACTCTCTCCACTGGCGTCGACGTGAACTTGAATGAGGTCTGTGTTTGCTTAGAGCACCAGCGCTGCCGGTGTGTGTGTGTGTGTGTGTGTGTGTGTCTGTGTAATAACACATCATACCCAGTTCATCGCCGTGTCCCATTTTTGCTAGGGCATAGAGAAGTTCGGGCGACAGGACGGACGGGATTCCCTTCAACACTACCATTTTGTTAGACCCAGAGAGGAGAGAAGCGACGTGTGATAGTCACCGCTGTCTACTTCCGCATTCGTCCAAGCTGCAAAACTTCGGTAAAATAAATAAATTGATCAATTAAACAATTGGTAGTCTTTTCTTGGATTTATCGAGTTACCATTTACATTGCAGTTGTGTTGTTGTATTGCCTGTTGGTAAACTACCCCAGATATGCGGCTTCGGTTGGTTGGTCCGAGATGTTGCAGACTACGGGATTTTTCTTGACATTTACCTTCATCTTTGGAATGAAGCTTATGGTTCGCAAGCGGTGCTACCGCATCAAACCCTTTTAGAAAGTTAATATAATTCAAGTTTTTCCTTAGAAAACCATAAATTGATACCTATTTTATTTGTGTTCAAATGTGTGGGATCGAGCATAAACGCTTGATGTATTTAGATATAAAATAGGGGAATTAATTATTCTATGAATCATCTCCAAATATCAAGCAACCTAATATATAAAGAAAGGTTATGCAGCCTAAGTTCACTGTGGTGCAGAAGATTCACATCGGATAATGTAGCTCTTTTGTTTTCTGACACCCCTGGCTGGGCATAATTCGAAGCACCTGTGACACGGTTCCGACACGGTCCGTTGTGCCAAGAATTTGAGATAACCTAGTGATAATATTTGATGAAAACGTCAGGCCGTGGGCTGAGCCAAAAAAAAAAGAAAACGCTGAGCCGGAGTCTGAAAGACGCTGATCATGACCGCAGATCCAAGAGATCTGCATATAAAAGTCAGCTAACGTCAGGTTAGACTGCAGTTGTGTGGGCGTGCGTTTTTTATACAGCTGCCCTTAATAATGTGCACGAGAAATGCTAATCGTTTATGGCATGTTTAATAGATATTGTGCACGTAATATTTCAGGATTCCGGGCCAAGTGTACTTCGCTCTATTCCGGTGTTTTCTAATTGTTTGGCAATCAGCCCCTAAAATATTAAACTGCTATAGGAAATAAAAGTTACCTTTATTAATAACGTGAGCAGGCTGGGAGCCCAGGGACAGTGCCGTGCTGGAATATGAATGATTTGTGGACACGGAGTCCTCTGGGCCCTGCAGGAGCCGGGCCTGTCTGCCGCGCTGAAAGCGCCTTTCTCCCGCTCCTCACCCATGCTGCTCCCTCTTTATCTCGCCTTCTTTAAATGAGTTTATCACGCTATGAGGTTCCGTGCTGCCCAAATGTAACGTTTTGCCCCTTTTGTCTGTGTGGAGAGCCTCAATTGAGTCTACATTTATTATTTTGACCTTTCGGTAGCCCCCGAGAAGCGGCTTCTTTTCGGGGCCTCTGCGCAGACTTTTGTGGTTCCCCGTGGAGTGAGGAGACGAGCTTTTTCACTTCTTTTTAAAGTTTTGTTCTAGGGAGCCGCAGGGGAATGTTGAATGAAAATAAAAATCAATTAGGCCATGGCCTTATGGAGATACGGGGCGCCGCCGTGTGAAGATCACAGAGAAAAAGGGCCCTGGCGATGATTGGATCGGAAAAAGAAAGCGCACACTAACCAAATTTGTTCTGGTGTTTTCTTTGAAGTCGAAATGATAGTTTTATGTGATCCCGGACATATTCATCTAATAACTTCGGACGGTGATGCGCAGAAGTGAACGCAGCGGAGGTTTAATTTTTCGTGTTCGAAATTCACATCGAGACATAAGTATGATTCACAGTATTGTCCTAAACGGCACCCAGCAGTTTATTATTAGTAATTCTATTTAATTTTTGATTAATTACTTAACGTCCAGTAGAGAGATTAAAATAAACAGCCATTTTACCCATTTTCTGTTTGACCAGTGCTTGATGAGTTTTTTTTCGTTACTCATTAATGGTCACCGAACAGACGCGCTTATTTGACTCCGTGGTATCGGCTGAGCCTTTGACTAACGGCGTAACAGCGACACCTAGTGGTGTAAACTCCACACAGCACGAACTAAGTCTACTTTTCTAGGTTTGTATCTGACCACATACATGATTGACGAGTTTATGTCACAGTTACTGGACTGAAAACCACTAGGGCACTTTATTTGTAAAGTTGTCAAAGGAATTCATCTACAAAATGCAAACATACACTTGACCTTGAAAGTGGCAAAGCAATGTCAGTACAAGTCCCCCAGTCCTGATTTCTCCTATACAGACTATAACTGTTATTAAATCAGATTCACATTCAGAACCACCGCTGCATTCACTATTGATACTGAGCCTCAGCAGGAAGGGCTGAACTGTGATAAGACACCTTTGTGCACACTCTGATTTCGAAGCTGCAGGTTCCACAACCATCTGCATCATTGCATTATTCAGTACAAATGAGTGATTGTAGAGCTTGTGTTGTTGGCCCAAGCTCTTGGTGTGCTCTTGTCTATTTGTCCTGGAAACTGGCCTTTCTCTTCTCCACAAACGCAGTCATTCCTTCTTTACGATCGTCCTGCAGGAAAAACACACAGTCAGATTCAGAGTCACACAATTGCTCTGTGTCATCACACCGGTGCCGACTCACCGTAGCAAAGGTGGAGTGGAATAAGCGCTTTTCCAGACGATTTCCCTCAGCCAAGGTTAGTTCAAACGCTGCAGTCACATAGAAGAACAAATCAGACCAAAATTAAGTCTTAGCTTCAGTGTATTAGACTTTTTACAATATAGAAGTAAACAATTTTTACATACTTGCATTAACAGCCTCTTTAGCCATTGCAGTAACCAATTTGGAGTTGGCAGCAATTTTCTCCCCGCATTTAATTGCTTCAGACACCACCTGGTCCACAGGATAGATTTTACTAACCAGACCTGAAAAACAGGCAGTCCAGTATTCATGTTAAGTACCAGTACATGATCTCACCATTGATGTGACAGATGCAGTTTAAGTTTTTAAACGGTTGTTACCTGATTGCTTGGCTTCTTGTGCACTAATCCTATCGCCAGTCAACACCATCTCCATGGCCAGGGATTTACCCACTGCACGGGTCAGTCTCTGAGTGCCGCCGGACCCTGTAGGTACAAGGACAACATTAACAGCTTCTCCCACAACAATCTGGAAAAATGAGTCAAAGGTAAATGTTAAGAGAATGGGTTTGTACCAGGGATGGTCCCTAACAGGATCTCTGGTTGGCCGAACTGTGCCTTCTCTCCGGCATAGATGATGTCGCACATCATTGCCAGCTCACAGCCTCCACCCAGCTGAAATGTCAAGTGTGGAGTGTGTTAGAGTCTATATACATATACACTGCCTCCTAAGCCAATCAAACACTGCTCACACAGTGATACTTTTCTCCCAAACTAGTGTGGTGATGTTTGACTTTTCTGTAGTTAAGAAAAAGCTTTAAAAAGATAGAAATTAGGTATATAAAAAAGGAATAGTCACAGCAAATCCATTGACGGCTGCGATGACAGGCTTCTTTGCTCTGGACACTCTATCCCAGTGTGCCAAGAAGTTTCCGCCGAAACACTCCTGGAAGGTTCGGTTCTGCATCTCCTTAATGTCTGCACCCGCTGAAAAACATGTTCATCTCACTGTTACTGAAACTCTGTTTACTGTTGGTTTTGCATTCTCTTCAAAAGGTGCAAGCGCCGGCCCGTGCTCACCAGCAAAGGCTCTATCACTGCCGGTGATAACGATGGCTCCGACGTCACCGTCGGCTTCTAGGGCATCCAGCGCCGTTCCCACCTCCTTCATCAGGCCGTCACACAGAGCGTTGAGGGCCTTAGGTCGGTTCAGCTGGATGAATCCAACATTTTTGTTTTCGCCTCGCTTTTCCACCAAAATATACTCGTACTGAGCCCCTGCATGAAAACAAAACCAAGACTGATGCTAAGATAGACTTTTGACAACGTCATACACAAAATTGAAGCAGCAGAACCAGGGGCATTGTTGTTCTTGGACATGATAAACATGATAAACTCTTTTCAACCATCTTTTGGAAAAAATGATGTCACTTGAGTCAATTACTGGACTTTGCTCATCTCCCTAAGCAAAACAACAAACTCTGCATAACCTCAAACACAAAGAAAATGTCTTCAACGTGTAAACCACAGATGAGCAGTTAACCATATTAGTGAAGACGAAAAACAACGGCTCATAGTACAGTATCACATTGCAGTAGTATCTGATCTACTGTATGCCTGTCAATTCCTATTAAGGAGTTTATGCCAACAGAGCATCTCCACATGCGTCGCACATTCAGTGACGCAGGTTTCTTGACATTGTGTTCGGGAAGACATCACCAAACTGACCTCAGAGCGGCTTTAAACACGCACCTGAGCAACAGAGACGAGCAGCGGACAGGGCGGCGGGAGCTGCCGCAGAGGGCTTCAGCAGCAAAGCAGCGCTTCTGCAGAGAAAAGCCATGACAGCGACGACGGCACAATGTTGGACGTTGACTGGCCCGAGAAGCACAAGCTGTGTTCTTCTTCGTTGGTGAAGAAGTAGAATGAGGCAGCGCCGCCACCTGGCGTCCACGGAGGGTAGCGCAGCCGAGGCTCCGTCTCAGCAGTAAACAATCAAATAAATGTTTTGTCATATAGGCGCGTCGTCACTTACCACTAATTTATTTTATCATCTGTATTGTTCACGCTACAGGTTCAGAAATAAAGGAGCCTAAATATTTACTACAAAAGGTTTCAGACTCATAATCAGCCTTATTTTATATAGTGTAAGTAGTTTTGCAGCGTATCACAAACAAGACAAGCGCATGTTCACCCTACATGGCAATAAAGATTTCTGATTTTGATGCTCAGAAGCGCGCGCACGCTCTCGCCGTCACCCGCGTGAACGAGCCTGTATCGTCCGTGACTACCCCATTTCATCTTTACTCCCAATGCCAAAACATCACCAAGGATAAAACACGGGGAAATAAGGTGAGCTCTAAACACTACGTTACCCAGCTCGACGCGAGGCGCCGTGTACAGTATGTGCATGCGGTGTATTGGGTTTTAATGCTTTGATTCCTTCGGGCTTTGCTACAATAGAACACAGGCTAATTTAGGAGAATCATGCAGACATGTATTTGCATCATATATCATTTGTACAACATTATATTTATAAAATATTACATGTAACATATTTTGAATACTAACACAGTATTTAGTTAGCGTTTAATGTATTTACATTGCCCTCATTGCCATCATTGTCTATTTATCAATTAGAAATACATTTTATACTGTACATGTGAAGCTAAAGCCAAAAGCTAATTTCTGTTCCGTGAGGATATTTATTTTTAAACTGACCTACTTGAAAGGAGAGCGAATCTGTAACGAAGATGAGTCGACTGAACACAACAACACAACACAGACGGTTCGTATTTGAGGCTTATGATGAATTTTCTCCCTTGCTATTGTAAACACGGCTGTTTTCGGAATTCTCCATTTAAACCCATAGGTGGATGGTTGAAGGTGCCGTGTAGCCGTCGACACCAGGCCTAAGTGCGTTTCTCTGCTCCGCTACTGATGCTGCAGATGCCAGCGATGAAGCAGGTGGTCGCCACATGCTGGACCTGCCTCCTGCTCTCCGCTTTCCTGTGCGAGCACGCGCTGTGCAAGGGAGGCCGTGGAGGCTCCCGGGGCTCCTCCCGGGGCTCCCCGGCCCGCAGCTCCTCGGCCGGGACGTACCGCGGAGGAGGGACCTTCGGCGGGACCCGCTCTCGCTTCAGGGCGGCGGGGCGGACGTCCCCGGTGAGGGTGGCGGCCGCGGCCGCCGCAGGTGCCGCGGTGGCGCTGACGGCGGATAAATGGTACGCGTCCGCCTACCGCAGCAGCAACGCTGACAGCTCCGAGGACGAGCTGGATTATTACAACAGGACCAATTACTTTGACGCACTCATGTCAGGCTCCACTCCAAACCAATGCTCGCTGTCACAGCTGGTTTCTTTAATAGTTGCAGCTATTACCCCAGGGTATGCATTCTTCCTGGACGCTGTTTTTTAGACGATTAACAAGACATTTCTGAGTTGGTGAGGGATCCTGAGATCCTGCCCTGCACCTGACCTACTGCAGAGCTGCAAATCTGCACTGAGACCAGCTGAAGTGCAGCACGGTGGTGATCACCCAGTGAAGAGCTTTTACAAATATGGTCCACATTTATTGGACAAATGTATATTTTCACCACAGTATTTTTAAGCTATATTGACCTCTTGATGAGTGTGGCTTCAGTCTGTGTGACCTGAGGCTAATCAGAATAATTCCCTTCCCTAAAGCCTAATTCCTACATGTTTTAAGACTTTCCCACAATCACCTTCAAAAAGTAAAATCCCTGTGCTGGTTGTAAACGTGCCAATCAACTTTAAGACAACACTGTTTTCATATTATGTACAAAAGCTAAATATTAGTTTATGTAGAAGTCCACATTTCTCAAATTAACAAAGTGAAAGGACCAAGTTAGAACCAGCATGCCTGAACTTAAACTGTCATCACTTTATTTATAATGTCAGGCTGATGTTTTTTACTGCGTTCCAGCTCAGTGATCTGAACAATTTATGGTGCTGCTCACTGGTGTGGCCATATATGAAATGGGTGGGAGGGATAAAGTGCTGCTCATACTGTTATTTGTGTCTATGAAGACTTTTTACCTGCAGCACTTCAGAAGGAACAAACTGTTCCTTATATATAAGTGCACTCACATGCTGAAACACTTGTGGAAGTGCAGTACTAAACACACTTTGTTGTCAATGTCCTTATGCTAATAAACATCCTGTTTACACCAAGTCAGACATTTGCCTCCCTGTGTGCTACATACATGCCTGCGTTGAACTACAGTCTTTTTCAAGGACACAGTGGTGACTTCTCAACAACAAAAGAAACTTCCTCATGTCTCTGGATGATATTCATCTATAAAAAGATAGAGATTAGGTATATAAAAAAGAAATAATCATAGCAAATCCATTGACGGCTGCGACGTCAGGCTTCTTTGCTCTGGACACTCTATCCCAGTGAGCCAAGATGTTTCCGCTGAAACACTCCTGGAAGGTTCGGATCTCCTTAATGTCTGCGCCTGCGGAAAAACACGTTCATCTCATATCCAGCGCCGTTCCCACCTCCTTCATCAGGCCGTCACACAGAGCGTTGAGGGCCTTTGGTCGGTTCAGCTGGATGAATCCAACATTTTTGTTTTCGCCTCGCTTTTCCACCAAAATATACTCGTACTGAGCCCCTGCATGAAAACAAAACCAAGACTGATGCTAAGATAGACTTTTGACAACGTCATACACAAAATTGAAGCAGCAGAACCAGGGGCATCGTCGTTCTTGGACATAATAAACATACTCTTTCTAGCTCTTTGTCCATTGTTTTTATTCAAACATCTAGTCACTTGAGTCAATTGCTGGACTTTGCTCATCTTCCTCTTCAAAACAACAAACTCTGCATATTCTCAAACACAAAAACTCCTTGAGGCTTTAAAAACACAGATTTGTGCAAAATTCAATACTTTATATAGTTTTATATAATAGTTTCACACTGATTATTCAATTTCATGCAGGTCCATTCCTGGCAGACAATATTACCAAGATAGATGCAATTAGACCTTTCTCCGAGCTTCAGGACAAAAAAGATGGTTAACAAATTACAATTAAACAACGGTGTATAATATTTCAGTATGTTGCATATATGAAAATGTCTTCAACATGTAAATCACAGATGAGCCGTTAACCACATTGGTGAAGACGAAAAACAACAGTTCGGGCTCATAGTACATAATCACATTACAGTATTATCTGACCTACTGTACGCCTGTCAATTCCTATTAAGGAGCTTATGCCAATAGATCATCTCCACATGCGTCGCACATTCAGTGACGCAGGTTTCTTGACATTGTGCTCGGGACGACTTCACCAAACTGACCTCAGAGCGGCTTTAAACACGCACCTGAGCTACAGAGACGAGCAGCGGACAGGACGGCGGGAGCTGTATGTTGGACGTTGACTGGCCCGTGAAGCACAAGCTGTGTTCTTCTTCGTTGGTGAAGAAGTAGAATGAGGCAGCGCCGCCACCTGGCGTCCACGGAGGGTAGCGCAGCCGAGGCTCCGTCTCAGCAATAAACAATCAAATAAATGCTTTGTCATATAGGCGCGTCGGAACTTACCACTAATTTATTTTATAATTTTTTGTTCACGCTAGAGCTTCAGAAGTACAGAAGTCTATATATATACTACAAAAGGTTTCAGACTCATAATCAGCCATTTTATATAGTGTATGTATGTAGTTTAGCAGCGTATCACAAACAAGACAAGCGCATGTTCACCCTACATGGCAAGAAAGATTTCGGATTGTGATGCTCATGAGCGCGCGCACGTTCTCGCCGTCACCCGCGTGAACGAGCCTGCATCGTTCGTGACTACCCCATATCATCTTTCCTCCCAATGCCAAAACATCACCAAGGATAAAACACGGGGAAATAAGGTGAGCTCTAAACACTATGCTGCCCAGCTCGACGCGAGGCGCCGTGTACAGTATGTGCATGCTGTGTATTGTGTTTTAATGCTTTTACTGCTTCGGTCTTTGACACAATAGCAGACAACAACAAAGACAGTTTACATTTGTTTTTCTTCAACCAGGTTTAGAAAATACTATATAGTTTAAGGATTATCATGAATTTTCTCCATTACTATTGTAAACACGGCTGTTTGGGGAATTTTCCATTTAAATCCACAGGTGGATCATTGAAGGTGCCGTGTAGCCGTCGACACCAGGCCTAAGTGCGTTCCTCTGCTCCGCTACTGATGCTGCAGATGCCAGCGATGAAGCAGGTGGTCGCCACATGCTGGACCTGCCTCCTGCTCTCCGCTTTCCTGTGCGAGCCCGCGCTGTGCAAGGGAGGCCGTGGAGGCTCCCGGGGCTCCTTCCGAGGCTCCCCGTCCCGCAGCTCCTCGTCCGGGAAAAACCACCACAGCGGAGGGAACGGCGGCGGGGCCTATCACCCACCTAATAATAATGTAATGTCAGGCTTCACTCCAAACCAATGCTCGCTCTTACAGCTGGTTTCTTTAATAATTGCAGCTATTACCCTAGGTTATGCATTCCTCCTGGATGTTGTTTTTTAAAGGGATAAAGTGCTGCTCATAGTGAGTGAGTGTTCCTTATATATAAGTGCACTTACATGCTCAAACACTTGTGGAAGTACTAAACACACTTTGTTGTCAATGTCTTTATGCTAATAAACATCCTGTTCACAGCAAGTCAGACATTTGCCTCCCAGTGTGCTATATACATGCCTGAATTAAACTACAATCATTTTAAGGACTTAGTGGTCACTTCTCACACATCAAAAGAAACTTCTTCATGTCTCTGGATAATATTCCTTTGATGACACTTCAGTCTTAAAGTCAGTCCAAATCCATACAGCCTGTGGCCATCTTCAGCAAAGAGGCTTGGGTCAGTCCAACATTACCCGGCCCAGCTCTCCTTTCCTGAAGGCTCTTATAAAATCATACGCCGCTGCTGTGTAGTTTGGGACAATGACAGTTATGTTTCCTGAAAAAGGTAAAGAACAAATCGGTGGCAAAGTGATTTTTATTTTTATAAGCTTGAAGGTGGCAATATTTCTATTTTTTAATTTTCTCCATGACAGTCTGCTTAATACACCAGCATAACAATATGTATAATATTAATATAAAAAGGTCAAAAGTATTAGTTTGATATTCAGAAAACACTTTTATTTGTTAGGTCTCTAAGAAAATGGTGTAATCTTTCTTACCCACTCCAGTGATGGCTTTGACCCGTTGGGTCTTTTTAAGTTTTACAGCGATGCGTTTGAGGACATGTTGGATGTCATCACTGGGCTCCTGAAGGTCATATTTTTCTACGTAACTGCAAAAAAACACTTCAGTAAATAATTACAGTATCGTGATGCAGAAAATGCCACATGGTCATTTAATCAGTCATAATGTTGAGAGCAAAGCCACACCTGAAGTTCTCTAATCTATTCAGTGAATAAAGCAAGTAGTCGGCAATAACGTCTTCACCCACTAAATGGTCCAGTATGGTTCCTGGAGCAGGAAAATAATCTGTCATTTACACAGATTATCACAGATGATGTTTCCTGAGTGATGGCAAATGTAAAATCATGTCTCACTTACCACATAAAGCCAGTTTCATGCCTGTTTCAACACTCTCAATCTTAGGAGGCAAGACTCCTGGTGTGTCCAACAAGTACATCAAAGGTCTTTCACACACCTGCCAACAAAGATGATTACATACTGTACATATTTACACAACCAAAGTGACAAATATGTCCTCTACACTTACCTGAATTTTAGTCAAGACTGCTTTAGTTATACCTGGTTCCCCACCTACTTTAGATGCTCGACCTGGAATTAATTTATAATTACTTACAGCATAATAATACTGTGTCACATGTATTTAATGTCCTATCCTTTATCATAATACCTTTTTTCAAGTTTGTTCTTCTTAATGAGTTAATGAGGGATGACTTTCCCACATTGGGCACTCCAATCACCATCAGGCAATAATATGTAGCCTGAATGTTAAATACACAAGTTATAGTCAAATCAAGACATTATTCTTTAAGTGCATGTGCAAAATACACAAAACAAAGAATTCTATCAAGAACAAAAAAGGGCTATGGTGAAGTAATTTTTTGTAAGCATACCTCATCTCTGTTAAAGCGTGGTGTGCTCTCAATCATTTCCATCACCATTGGTACCAACTACAAAAGATAATAATTTTTGTATCTTTTGGGCCATATAAGAAAATCATCACTTTTAGTATTCAGTGAGGCCGACCAGTACCTTTTTCATGTTGTCATCTCGCTGCTTTAAACAGTCTGTGAAGAGAACATTCCTCATTCCGTTATTTTCTAACTTCTTCAGGATTCTCTGCAGAGGATATGTAAAGTTTAGGTTTAGAATGCTAATAACGTGATTGTGCTACAACAGCAGTAAAAGTTTGACCTGCTTGTGTGACAGATCAGCGAGGTCCATCTTGTTGAGTATTAGCACATGTGGTTTGACATCCAGAGTATCCTGAAATACAGGGTTTCTTCCAGAGAAGGGGATGTGCGTCATGTCAAAGTCAATCGAATTGTTCTCAAATTAATTTACTTGTTGCACAACTGTTTTTCATTAACATAAGATTACATTCTTTTCAGATGCATTCTATACTTAAAAAATTAAATGAAGGATATTCTGGCGTCATGGATTTCTATGACGCAGTCCACGTTCCTGAGGCTGGCTCTCATCTGCCTCAACCCTGTAAACACGATTTATATTAGTAGTACATATTAAATATTATGAAGGTAAACGCGAGGTTACTTAGCTCTATTATACACAGGACTGTTTTAGTAAATTCACTTCACAGAGACAAAACCTTGACCAGGGCTGTCACCTTTAGCCATGTGTCCAGGGAACCAATGAGCTACGTCCCGTCCACCAAAGTCGAACACGGTTCTGAACTTGGCTGCATTACGGAGTGTCTGGTAGAATTTCATGGCTCCGATCAATGTAAATATAACAACACAATGCTAAATTTACAAATAATGCGAAATGTACCCCAGTAGCTACAAAACATGCGCTACTCCATGTTGTGTTTCATTGTTTACATCCCGATCCGAAACTGCTGGGCCACTTAGACAGTTCCGGAATGAGACGTCTTCTTCTAAGCTTCTTCTAAGCGCCTCATTGTCCAAAGGATACCAGCTTACTAAACAGTTGGTGTTTTTATTTGCTGAAAATAACTGGAAGCTAAAAGAAAATACATATAAGACTACCTAAAGATCAATAAGGGATTTTTGCTGTCAATGCAAACATTGCAATAGTTTGCCAGGTCTGTTACAGTTTTTCTCAGTGGCTTTAGTACAATTCTCAGATCAAAATTGAAGTTTGCAAATATGTTTGTGCATTTCTCCAAACAATTTGTACAAACAGCAAAACACTGTGTATTTCTTGCAAAAGCCTGTAACTTGCTCAAACTCTTTAGTTCAGCTCTCAAAACAAAAAAAAGTTTTTATGTCACTGAACATGTCAGTGGCATCAGAATATCAAGTCCTTGTGTCATTGTCTACAAACAAGACAGTCAAATTACTTAGTCATGTTGTCAATATTATTGTGTTCTTTGGAGGAGGGTTCTGACATAAACTATGGCTAAAGTTTGGATGAAAATTACTGTAAAATGTAAGTTACACCTTTTTATTTGATTTCAAGAGACTGGACAATGGCAGCCAGGAGGGTCAGTTGTTTATGTGGCTGGTGATCAGAAACTTTCCATCCGGATGCCTGATGATGTTGGAGTGACGAAAACTCCTTTCTTCTTCAGGTTTGAGATCTCTGTAGTGAGTTTCTAAAAAGGTGATAAGATGCTCTGTGTTGTATGGACCAATTATGGCAATATGTGTAAGCACACCATTGTCAGACATAGACTATTGTGTTGTGCTCCAGCCATATATATATACTTGCCAGATGATGATTATTGAGATACACCTTTGTTAGAGAAAGTCAAGTCACCTGAGAGAAATTTACCAAATCAGGACAGATTTAGAAAAAAAACATATAATGGAGATGTATAGAAAAATGTTTGTCCCATTATGACAACTTGGTCAACCATTTTGCAGTTATAGACTTATACAATGAACTACTGACTAGATGTTTTGAGGAGTAAGACTAATGCACAGTGAACTATATAATACATTTTGATCAACATGACATAAACAATTGATGATGTAGCAAAGAGCAGGGAATTGTACATAATCATTTGAATGGATTTACTAAAGCATTTGCAACTTGTTCAAAGTAGTGAGAAACTACTTATATGATGTGCATACGTAACATCATGATGTGAAGATTGAACAAATAGTTTTGAGAATT
The DNA here is from genome assembly GCF_900634795.4 of Betta splendens. NCBI lineage: Eukaryota > Metazoa > Chordata > Actinopteri > Anabantiformes > Osphronemidae > Betta > Betta splendens. The sequence goes on from NC_040895.2 coordinate 10,588,185, forward strand.
TTATTCTGATCTGAGAATTGTACTAAAGCGACTGAGAAAAACTGTAAATGTACAAGATCAGTCAGTGCTCGTGCAGAGTGAGAGGGCAGCTCACACTTATCTATTTATATTATATAATAAAATCCTGTTTAGACTTTGTGAGCTTGCTGAATGTACTTTATAGCACAGGTTACACATTTACACATATTTTTTGCGTCATATAGTTTGTTACACCTTAACTAAACCTGAACAAAAATTTAATTAGATCAACTTAAGGTGTAGACCATACTGGAAAATATAATGAAGAGTCAAAAATGACTCTGACATTTAAGCTTCTGATAAAACTTTAGTTCCTTACATTTATTAGCTCATAAATGTTATAAAGTGAAGTTCTTGTAATGTTTTTAATAATTAATTAATAATTAACCACCATCTCTTAGATAAGACCTGCACTGTGTAGCTGAATGTGTACTTTTGCTTCTATGGACCAAGGAAAACTTAATGTAAATAAATTAATTAATGAATAAATAAATAAATAAAGCGATCTGACAAAATATATATTTTTTAATTTACACATAAAACATTGATGTCACATTCAGCACAGCATATTCACGGTTAGATAACGGGATACAATGCACTTCATATTATAATTGAAATGTTAAGCAAAACACTGAAAAAAAGGTTGGAGGTCAGTGTGTGACATAATGTCCATCCATCCATCCATCCATCCATCCATCCATCCATCCATCCTGGACAGGTCGCCAGTCCATTGCAGGGCAAGACACAGACAGATAACCATCACACACTCACAGTTAGAGTGACCAATGAACCTAATGCATGTTTTTGGACCATGAGAGGAGGCAGCGCAACCTGGAGAGAACCCACGCGAACACGAGGAAAACATGCAAAGTCCTCAACATAATGTATGTTTTAAACTTTCATAATCATATTTTTACCATATTATAAAAAGATAGTCACACAATTGGAACAGGTCCTGTACTAGTGCAACTCTATTAATTGTATTAGTAGGTATTTATATATTTTTGTAAAAGTCAAACGTTTTACTTCACTGACTAATGACATCAAACCATTTAAAGTTTTTTAAATGGTTTTTAAATTTTAATTAAAAATTACCAAAAAACACAGTTGAAAACTTTAAGAAGCCACATGTTCCATCTAGAGTGACAAACCTGATCTAAACCACTGTTTTAGAAGTAAACCTTATGAATCTCATTGTTCTTTAAAGTTTTGACTTGGAGTAGTGTGAGATGAGCCGATCAGCTTCTCTCCACCCAGCGAGAATGGCTCCATGGACAGTGGAATAGTAGCATGGATGAGTAGCCTCTCCAGCAAACAACACCTGTAGGGGCTAAAACAAAACCAAAAAGACATGAAGATAAGTCCTTAATGAGTCTGAGTCATGAGTCTGAGTATGAACATGCTATTACCCGTGACTGCGAACCCTTCGTAGGCAAGGGCTCTATCATGTTCTCCAGGTCCTGTGCTGAACATCCTATTGCAGGATAACTGTAAGAGCCACAGGTCCAGGGGTCATGAAACCACTGGGAGTGGAGGGTTCTCTTTGGAGTGATGGTAGGGTTCCCTAAACAAAAACAAGTTACTCTCTGAAGGTCAAACAGATCATTTTAAAGACAAGTATGATGTCAATGATGTCTCACCTGTAAACTGATGAACAAGTTGCGTGATGGCACGTGTGACCTCCACTTCAGAGAGAGTCTCCATGTGCTCTGACTCATGGCCGGCAATCCAGCCACAGAGAACATGGCCGTATCTGGAAGGTAAACCACAAACAACGTAAACAAGACATCAACACAAACAAGCTCTAAAAACACTGGTGCTTAAACAGACCATACTTTTCAGTAGGTTTGAGAACAGTGAAGCCAAACAGCTTCCTAATCCAGGAACTATGAACATCTGTCCGCTGCTGCTCCAACACATCCTTAGACACAAAACAAATAATATAGTATGAGATTTGGCTATGTACTGGCTTAGAGGAAAACTTAACCAGACCCTAGTTACCTCACCTCATCTTCCCACAAGAGATAGATAGCATCACATTCAGCATCCCACCACGGCGAGTCAAACTCCACAAATATTTTATTGTTGGTTCCAAAACCCAGTCGCTGTACAGAGTGCATCTTATGAAGAGGGAGAGGAGGGCGGAAGAGAGTCGCTTGGTGCTTTTTAAGGTAACCTGACAAAGCACAGCAAACGAGAATTAGCAATGTTCACAAAAAATCTGCCACAATAAACTGCTTTTAATTATGGACAGTTACTGTTAATTGTTAACTATGAGATTAGAGTGATAGTATATTTTTACTGCATGTAATATCTAATCCAAACCTTATGAAATATGCTGTCCTATACATTCACGGCATCAGGCACTGAGCTAGACAACAGTTTGTATAAATGAATACCTAGAGGTACTGTGACGATGACGTGATCAGCAGTGAACCTCTCCCCGTCATCACACTCGACTATTACAGCATTTTCTCTTGGCTCTGACTGGGTCCAGTGGACACAGCGCACAGGCTTATTGAAGATGACCAAATCACTTGGGAGCTCTGACATCAGGTTTTTGACTAGACCTTCGTAGCCACTGTATGAGAAAGAAAACAATGTGACACATGCTGTTTAGCTGTCAGGTACACAACCAGTTAATGAACTGCACTCTATGGTATCCTTCAGCTACAGGCAATGTAAGACACCATCTTAGCTTTTATAATCATTGTTTAAACGCAGCAAATATTTATTCAGATAATCTAAAGTGGCGCAGTGTGCGGTTACAAACCCTGGGAATGTGCAGTCCAGTCCAGGTAGAGTCTTGTAAAGACCATAGGATGCCAGGCCCACCTCATCCATGCTGTGAGTCCCATTAACACAGCACTCTGCCTTCAGCAGGTTACTGATCGCACTCATTTGCAAAGATCTTGTGGTAGCATCATCATCCTTCCATCTCTCTGCCACTCGCTGTGGCACCTTAATTAGACAAGCAACAAAACAAAGCTGTTATTCTGCTTTATATCATACTATAAGGCAGCTGTCTAAAGATATGAGTGTCCTTGGTCTAAGCATTTACACCTTAAGCTGTGGCATCATAAACGTATCTTATTACTAAGAATACGTGACATATTAGCATATTCTGGCTGGCATCTGATTTAGATGATACTCTTACTTTAGTTATTCAAGGACACGTACCTCTGAGCGAATGAACTCTCCCACACTGGGGCATGGCTCTCCTCCTTGAGTGTGTAAGTCTGAGATGTCAGACAGCAGCTCAACAAACATGTCTTGAGCAGGATAAACATCCTCAGCATTCAACTTTCGACCTGCACACATTAAACGACCCGCATAACACAACTTAGAAACATGTCGCGCTTAAGTTTACTTACATAGTGCATCAGGTAATCGCTAACCAAACCTGATTTTGGCACTAAATACAATTATGTTAAGGTAAGGTAAATATTTTTTCAAAAACCGCCCTACATGGAACAAAAAGGTGACACACATATGTGTGCAGGGATCAAACCGGGGACCTTCTGCTTCCCTGCTTTGAGCTACAATGCCACTATATTAACTCTATCTAATAGATCATTTTTTACAATAAATAATTAGTATTTTTATGATTTTTAAGAACACTGCAGTTACCTGAACTGGTGAAGACATTGGGAACCCAAGGGGGATGTCCTTTGATGTCCATGGCCTGGTTCTCTGGGTTGAGGGCCTCTGGATCCAGGAGACCATATTGTCTGGCCAGACAAAACACTGGGTTCTCTTCAGACGGTCCGTGGATCCAGTTTGCCCCGATTTCAATGATGCTATTGCCTGCATAGGACAAACACAGAAAAGTCTGTGACTTAAGAGCACTTCTCAGAGATTTTGGGTTCAGGGTTTGAATGCTACTTTTATTAGTCTCTTTAACCTTTACAGAATATTACAGTGCAAAGTATTTGCATTTGAACTTATATGACACCGTCATAATCAGTCAGTTTTCTGGATCAAAGTGCACGGGAGCACATACCCATGGTTGCATGCGGGAAAACAATAACGAATATGTTATTAAAATGAGTTAATGTATATAATATAAAGCATAATGCTGATTTACGATTCATACGGTTAAAGTCGTGTTTTTGCCTCTGAGGTGTTCCCACACTCACCGAAGCGGCCGGTTTTTATTCGTCCTCCACCTCTCGCCGTCGCCTCAAGTATTTTCACGTCAGTAAATCCGCTCTGAACGAGCTTGCGCGCTGCACATATTCCCGATATTCCGCATCCTACTACAACTATTTTAGGACTCATACTCATTGCCAGGCACTAGTAGCTAATTGCTGATTCCGGTTTATTCGAGGAGATTTAAACAGCGACGCTGCAGCGTGAACACGCTGAGGACGAGAGCTGCCCCACTATTTATATACATACAGTCGCTTCCGGTAAAGAACCCGCCTCCTCTAATGGACACTCCTGAATAAACGTTGCCCCGTTCCGTCTGCTGTGCAAATGTCTGGCCACGGTACAACACCTGTAGCACAACAGTTAACCTTAATACCCGGTGACCAGCAAATGATGGACACGCGAATTTGGTGCGTGTCTGTTGCTAAGTTACGCGAAGTGCATGATGGGATATTTTGCTCCCCCAGTTCATACAACGCGTTTAGAGTGCCGCTGGCTCAGAGTCTCGGGGAGGCGGAGTTAACCGCTCCAGGCACGAGCACCCCTGTGCCACGTTCACGCTGTTTAAATCTAAGAGATGACGCCACGTCTCAGCAGATCTCCGATTTATTATTGCAGCTTTATGTTTGTTCTACGTATGTTTACTCCACGTGTTGTGTCTGCTTGAAACTGCACGAGTGACGAGAACAGTTTATACTTTATGAAATTAAATATGTGTAGTATGTAAGTGACGTGTCCTGCTCTGCACTATAAACCAAGTTATTTCACCACTTTTAATATGTATACAAGAACAGTTACACCAGCAAGATTCTTTCATGTTGCCAAAAACTAATTAAAGCCAATTTCGTTTGATTCACTAATTTAAATACGTAAATGTTTTTCACGTTTAGAACACAAAGACAGAGGATATTTTGTTGCACGAGGGAGAAACGATACGTTATAGCAGCCAGTTTCTTTGGTGGTGAGGTGGAGGGCAGGGTTGTTTCTAGGGCGAGCAGAATGAGGATGAGGTGGTGGTATTGATTGTATTTGGTCACTAGATGGAGACGCCTCACTAACAGAGATGACGTTGAAATTCTGGTACTGACATTTCATGCTTTCAAGTTTTCAAACCCCTAAAAGCAGCATGTAATTCATCTCACATTTTACTTTACTTTTTACATTCTGGCTAATCTGAACTTCTGGATCCTCCACAGCTCATTCTTTAATGTTTTTCAATGGATCTACTAGGTGGTCATGCACCTTTGCATTGTCACTTACATGAGTACAGATTCACATTGTAAACTAAAAGACCCCTAAATGCAGGTACATTCAGGGAAGCGAAGCTGGTTCTGTGAGTGGTCAAGAGAATGCAGACGTACATAGTCCGCCAAATTTGAAACAATGGTTCTTGAACCGGATTGGATAAACTCTCAAAATGTGAAAAAAGTAGGGGCCGTACTTCTAACACATCAGGAGGGTCTTAACGTGAACCAGGGAGTCGAATAAATGTACCAGAATGTCCAAAAAGTGAATTTTACCTTTAAAAAAAGGCTTAAAACTAAAATGTTCAGCAGCTTAGTGCATTGAAACTGCTCTTGTAGCCCATCCCCTGGTGGGACACCTCACTTTCTAGGTTTGGAAATGAGCTGAGTGTCTAGTGCAGCAATCACTGACACAACAATCAGTAACTTTGACAATTAGAATTTTAGTTTCTTATAAAAACCATGGAAAATACATTACAAATATGAAACAAACATTAGGCTCTTTGAAATAAATTGTTCAGTTAGGTGATCACTTGATCAGTTTCTCTTTCTCCTATTGGAGTGTTCCTTCATTCACTATTCTCAGTTTAAGGTAGTGTATGTAAAAATAAAAGTGAACTTTTTGGTTCACATTATTGAACCAATAAAATATCCTCAATGGATTATTGAAGATTAACAGTGATCATTAGCTTGATTTTATAGGTTCATGTTTTGAATGACTTGGTCCTGTCTCAGCTCCATTCTTCTTTGTGTTTGTGTTGACTAAAGCATCACAGCCTGACAGTATTTATGTCCTAATGGGCAGCAAAACATAATGAATGCATATTATAATCAGATGCAGCAGAGGTTCTCAGGGACCTTTTGGTGTTGTTAGCTACCTTTTTTGTCATCATGAGACTGAATTTTCTTCTTTTCTATATATATATATATATATATATATATATATATATATATATATAAAAAAAAAACTCCCTTCTCACCCCACGTGGGTGGTCTCATCCACTTTCCAAGCTCGGGTCCTCTACCAGAGGCCAGGAAGCTTGAGGGTTCTGCGCAGTATCCTTGCTGTTCCTAGGACTGCACTTTTCTGGACTGAGATGTCGGATGTTATTCCAGGGATCTGTTGTAGCCATTCCTCCAATTTGGGGGTCACTGCCCCCAGTGCTCCAATCACCACAGGCACCACTGTGGCCTTCACCTTCCAAGCCTTCTCCAGTTCTTCTCTGAGCCCTTGGTATTTCTCTAGTTTCTCATGTTCCTTTTTCCTGATGTTGCCATCGCTTGGTATTGCCACATCCACCACTACGGCTTTCCTCTGCTCTTTATCCACCACCACAATGTCTGGTTGGTTCGCCATTACCATTCTGTCAGTCTGGATCTGGAAGTCCCACAGGATCTTGGCTCGCTCGTTCTCTACCACCTTGGGAGGTGTTTCCCACTTTGACCTTGGGGTTTCCAGTCCATACTCTGCACAGATGTTCCTGTATACTATGCCAGCCACTTGGTTATGGCGTTCCATGTATGCTTTCCCTGCCAGCATCTTACACCCTGCAGTTATGTGCTGGATCGTCTCAGGGGCCTCTTTGCACAGTCTACACCTTGGGTCTTGTCTGGTGTGGTAGATCTGGGCCTCTATGGCTCTGGTGCTCAGGGCCTGCTCCTGTGCGGCCAGGATGAGTGCCTCTGTGCTGTCCTTCAGCCCAGCCCTTTCAAGCCATTGGTAGGATTTGTTGAGATCAGCCACTTCAGTTATGTTCCGGTGGTACATCCCGTGTAAGGGCTTGTCCTCCCATGATGGTCCCTCTTCCAGCATCTCATCCTCCGTTCTCCACTGCCTGAGACATTCACTCAGCACGTCATCTGTCGGGGCCTTATCCTTGATGTACTTATGGATCTTGGATGTTTCATCCTGGATAGTGGCTCTCACGCTCACTAGTCCTCGGCCTCCTTCCTTGCGGCTAGCGTACAGTCTCAGGGTGCTGGATTTGGGGTGGAACCCTCCGTGCATGGTGAGGAGCTTTCGTGTCTTAACATCTGTGGTCTGTATCTCTTCCTTTGGCCACCTTATTATTCCCGCAGGGTATCTGATCACTGGCAGGGCGTAGCTGTTTATTGCCTGGGATTTGTTCTTGCCATTGAGCTGGCTTCTTAGGACTTGCCTTACTCGTTGGAGGTATTTGGCTGTTGCCGCATTCCTTGTTGCCTGTTCAAGGTTGCCGTTTGCCTGTGGTATTCCAAGGTACTTGTAACTGTCCTCAATGTCTGCTATTGTTCCTTCTGGGAGTGAGACCCCTTCTGTGTGGATTACCTTGCCTCTCTTTGTCACCATCCTCCCACATTTCTCGAGTCCGAATGACATCCCAATGTCCGAGCTGTAGATCCTGGTGGTGTGGATCAGTGAGTCGATGTCTCGCTCGCTCTTGGCGTACAGCTTGATGTCATCCATGTAGAGGAGGTGACTTATGGTGGCCCCGTTCCGGAGTCGGTATCCATAGCCAGTCTTGTTTATTATTTGGCTGAGGGGGTTCAGACCTATGCAGAACAGCAGTGGGGACAGTGCATCTCCTTGGTATATGCCACATTTGATGGATACTTGGGCAAGTGGCTTCCCATTGGCTTCAAGGGTGGTTCTCCACAACCTCATTGAGTTTGCAATGAAGGCCCTTAGAGTTCTGTTGATGTTGTACAGCTCCAAGCATTCAATGATCCATGTGTGTGGCATTGAGTCATAGGCTTTCTTGTAGTCGATCCAGGCTGTGCACAGGTTGGTGTGTCGCACTCTGCAGTCTTGGGCGACTGTTCTGTCAACCAGGAGTTGGTGTTTGGCTCCTCTGGTATCCTTACTAATGCCCTTCTGTGCTTCGCTCATGTATTGACCCATGTGCCCACTTATCTTAGCTGCGATGATGCCTGACATGAGCTTCCATGTTGTGGAGAGGCAGGTTATTGGCCGGTAGTTGGATGGGACTGCACCCTTTGAGGGATCCTTCATTATCAGGATCGTTCGCCCTTCGGTTAGCCATTCAGGGTGAGTCCCATCCCTTAGCAGCTGGTTCATTTGTGCTGCCAGGCGCTCATGGATTGCAGTGAGCTTCTTTAGCCAGTAGGCGTGGATCATGTCAGGGCCAGGTGCTGTCCAGTTTTTCATACCTGAGACTCTTTGTTGGATGTCTGCCACTGTGATAGTCACTGGGTTCTGTTCAGGGAGGTTGCTGTGGTCTTCCCTCAGATCCACCAGCCACTGTGCATCACTGTTGTGTGATGCCTCCCTTTCCCATATACCCTTCCAGTACTGTTCAGTTTCCAGCCTTGGTGGGTCTGTTCTGTTGTTATTACCCTGCCATTGAGAGTACACTTTCGCAGGTTGTGTTGCGAACAGCCGGTTTATTCGTCTGGCTTCGTTGTCTCTGGTGTATCTCTTTAGGCGGCTGGCCAAGGCTTGTAGCCTTTGCTTGGCAGTTTCGAGTGCTTCAGGTATGGTCATCTGGCTGTACCTCTTGGGCATCGGTCTTCTCATTGCACCTCTCTGGGCCTCTGTCATTTGGCTCACTTCCCTCCGAGCTGCCTTGATTTTTGCCTCCAACCTTCGTTTCCATGGTGGGTATTGTTTCTCATGGCTCCCATGGTTGCTCTTATAGCCAAGCACCTCTAGGATCACTGATGCTGAGGCGTATACCAGCTCATTGGTTTCCGTGATTGTTGTGGTAGGGATCGCTCTCAATGCTGCATTCACATCTTCCATGAGACTTTCTGATGGTACTTCACTTAGCCGTTGTAGTGGGGTTCGGGGTTGCCTGTTCAATCTCGCCATGATCTTATCTTTCAGGTCAGTTGCTGCCTCGCTCAGCGTATCTGTGCTTACTGGGGCTTCGTACCCAATTTCCGGTTGGGGAGATGGTGAAACCTCCCCTCTGACCTGGCATCCTGGCTCCCCCTTGCCGTAGCATTTGTGTTGTATCTCGTCAATCTCAAGTTGTGATAGCAGTTGCCGTTTGTGGATGTTGGAACATTGAGCTACTAGTTGCTTCGCCGTCAGCCTTGAATGTGGGTTTCTCCGTTCCCATTCACCGCACATTCTTTGCATGTAACCCCTCTGACTAGGGTTACTTGAGTAGTAGCATTCCAACAGTTCTCTGTTCTCGCATCTCAGCCATTTCTTTCTTGTTCCAGTAGCCCACTTCTCGCCAAGGTGCTCTGGTTCCCCAACACCTGACGCAGACCTTGTTAGACCGGGCGACGTCTGAGCCGGTATCTCATGTGGTTCATTGTCTCTCATGATATGAGGTAGGCGGTAGCTTGAAGGGTCTTGCCCAAGGACCCACACTGGATGCCTATGCGCCCTAACGGGGATTCGAACCGGGGGCCACCCGTATACAAGTCTTGCGACTTTACCGATTGAGCTATCCAGTGAGCTATATATATATATATATATATATATATATATATATATATATATATATATATATATATATATATATATATATATATATTATATATATATATATATATATATATATATATATATATATATATATATATATATATATCTTCTTTTCTGTCACTTTAGGAAAAAAGCGGAAGAAGGATGTCAACGCTGTATTCCTGTCAGCAATGTGATCAAGCTTTCACCAGACCATCAGAGCTAAATACTCATCAGAAGCTTCACTCTAGAGAGAAACCACACAGTGACCATTGCGGCAAAACCTTCACAGCTAAAAGCAGTTTAAAGGTCCATCAACAAATGCACCTCAGAGAGAGACTCTACTCATGTGACCAGTGTGGAAAAGCATTTTCTGATGCCAGTAACTTACAAAGACATTACCGTGTTCACACTGGAGACAAACCTTACTCATGTTATGAGTGTTGAAAAGAGTTCTCCTTTGTCAATAGTTTACACATACAGAAACATAGTCACACTGTAGAGAAACCTCATTCATGTGAACAGTGTGGAAAAGCATACTTTAATCACTCTAGTTTACGGACACACCAACGTGTTCACACTGGAGAAAAAGCTCACACATGTGACGAATGTGGAAAAGCGTTCTTTCATCACAGTAGTTTATGGGTACACCAACGTGTTCATGCTGGAGTTAAACCTTATGGATGTAATAAGTGTGGGAAAGCATTCTCTGATCATAGTAGTTTACGGAAACAATTCTCTGCTAAACAAACTTTGCGCAGACACCAATCTGTTCACACTGGAGAGAAACCTCACTCATGTGACCAGTGTAGAAAAGCATTTGTTGATCACTGTAGTTTACGGAGACACCAATGTGCTCATACTGGAGAAAACCTCACTCACGTGCACAGCATGGAAAAGCATTTTCTTAATGCAGTAACTTCATTTGACTTAGTAGTGTACTTCTGTTGGACCACAATTTGCTATGTCACATGTCAAACAATCCAATAGAATGGACATTAATAATGATTTTAGGACCAAACTCAAGCAGTAGAAAGCAAATCATCCTTTGAGAAGAGAGTTCAGGTTGAGGGGAAGTTTCAAAACAAGCAGTCAGTAGAAGAAAAGGAGGAAATTAGAGAGATTTGCCTGATTGATGTGATTTTACCTTAGTACCATAATGATTTTTATATACACATGATTTTCTAATATTTAATAAGATTTGCCTTCAATAGTTTGATGTCTTCACTAATTGACTGATTTTGACTGTTATGATTTTACATTAGGCAACACGGTGCTGCAATAGATAGTTCTGTCGCCTCACAACAACAAGGCCCCGATTCCCGGGTTGGCCCAGTTATGTGTGGAGTTTGTATGTTCTCCCTGTGTTCGAGTCTCCAAGTTCTTATGCAGTTAGGTTAATTGGCTACTCTACATTGCCTGTAGGTGTGTGTGTGTGTGAATGGTTGTTTGTGTGTATCATACGTGTGGCCCTGTGATAGACTGGCGACCTGCCCAGAGTGTACCCTGCCTCTTGCCCTAAGGTAGCTGGGATAGGCTCCAGCATAATAAGAGTAAGCCGTAGAAGATGGATGGATGGGTTTTATACTAATAGCATGGTGTTGTTCTTGATGATTTAAATGATTAATCAGAAGTGTGGGATGATAATATTCTATTCATTTTAACTAGTTAGCGGAGAGACTGTGGCTGCAGGGGGACACTGACAGGCAACAGAAAATTGAGGAGCAAAGGAAAGAAAGACATTTTCAGAGGATGTTCTGCCTTAAAAGGCACATCTGCTGCTGTGCAGTTTAGCCTCTGCATGAGCCAGAATGAAGCATCAAGGAGAAATTATGCTTCAGCACATGGATCTTCTCAAGACCAATCAGATCAATCTTCTCAGAAAGTACAACTGCTGGCGAGCTTTCCTGACCACAGTGTCCATATGTAGTGACCAGTACAAGTCCTATGTGATGTGTCGATGAGGAACTTCTTTGTATTTGCCCTGCTCTACCTCTGCATTGCTAGTGTAGATCAGGTGTGTGTCTGAACAGCCGCTGTCCCCTGAAGTCCACTATCTTCTCTTTTGTTTTGCTGGCATTGAAGGAGTGGTTGTTGTCCTGACACCAGCTAGTCAGAGTTCTCACCTCAATCCTGTAGGCAGTTTGATTATTGTCAGTGATGTCAAAGGAGAATAGACATTGATGGTAATGGTAAATTTCAACATAGGCAAGAGCAGGCAGTCAGAAGAACGAGCAGAGGTAGACAAACAGTCAGATTATGTTTTGATGTTGGATGATTAAGATGATTTTTAGTAATAAAGCAGTGTGATTATGTTTGAATGATAAATCAGTAATTTTTAATACATATTCATTTTGTGAGCTTGAAATCAGCGTGAAATAAAGTTTAATGTTTGAGAGCAGGAGTCAGGTGCAGGTTGTGCAATCTTGTGTGGTCAAGCTACAATTTCACAAGATTCACAAGATAAAGGTGTTGATGAGTTGCACTTTGATTGAAGTGAGACCAGGATTAGAACATGCCTGATCCTGTGTACATGATGTGTTGTCATTGGTGATGTTGATGATGATTACACTGCAATGTGACCGATGAGGGAATGTGTATAGGGTGATGCTAAAAAAATTTAACTAAGCATGACATAGGCCGAAAATGGATATAAAAACCGGCTGGTTGGCAACGAAAACAGAAACCACGGCAGGGGGACAAACTCTCAGTCTGGATGAAAACTGAGTAACAAAGAGAGAAAGAAGTCTTTGGAGGAAACAGCTGCCTCCGAGTGGCTCAGCCCCTTCATCCAGGCAGGATGAAGCATCATGGACAGAATCAAATTCAGAGCTGAGATTGTTTTGGAAAGAGACTCTTGACCAACCATCTACACATCTTTGACTCGTGAACTCTCCAGCCAGCCGTGAACTTCCTGAGATAAAGGGGTTGTGAGTAGACTAGCAGTAGACATCGGGGAAGAATGAACAATGTTTTATTGACTGTATTTTAATTTTGAGATATTGGCGGTCACGTCCCATCTAATGAAGACACTGGAGAGACCGGTCCTGGGTCACCGCCGCTCTGCGGTTGGAACCTACCTGGACCTGCTGCAATAATTCATAGTTTTGATGGCCTCAGTGTGAATCTAAAATTTACATGAAAATAAAGCAAACACTGTGAATGAGAAGGTGTGTCCAAACTTTTGGCCTGTACTGTAGATAGAGAGCGGAACGATTCATTTGTTTGGCAGCATCTGTTGCTCCCCTGTTCCCATGTTTTATTTGAACTGGAGTCCAGTTAAACCAAGGGTGTCAAACTACAGTCCTCCAGGGCCAGTTGGTTTTCCAACTCTCCCTGCTGATTACCTTAACAGTCTGTGTCAGTTGGTTCACCTAGCTGCTGATTAACTGAACACACCTGATAATCAGCAGGCTCTGGGGAAGATTGAGTTGGGAAACCAGCAAGGTACTGGTTTGAGTTCAACACCCCCAGGGCAGTCTGCTGGCCAAAGTGCGTGACTGCACTTCCCCAGTGCAGTCACACACTTTGGCCTGCAGAGTGCTATCCTGCTCCAAACCCTGGTTGACTGAAACTCTCAGGAACACAACGTAGTCTCCACTGGGTAGCGTCGAATCCAAATTCAGGATTATGCCAGTTTCTGCAACAAAAAAAACACGTACGTAATATCCCTGACCATTTAGTTAGTCATTTGATCGCTACAGTATCAGACTAAATGTGACACATAAACACTGTCTAAAACGGTGTCATATGCATTTCTGAACATACTGGTGCTATTCATCTTAGTGGTCCAGTTGATCTTTGATGTGCCAAATACTGAGACAGCGTATGGAGCACCATATCCAGGCCCAATTTTATTGGTCACAGTCAGCAGCTGCTCAACTGGTTCCTTGTGGCATATCTGGGAAAACAATAACAAACAGACATGAACCTCTAAGGTTAGTGAGTTTGTCCTCAGTGATGATGTGCCCTGTCATTTCGGAGAATTAAGATCATTTACATAACAGAAAACTGTGATGCATTTAAATGTGAGTGCATCAATGGCATATGTTCTGATTTTGGTCGGAGACACACCTTAATAGCACGCTCTTGAAACTGAATGATTAGTCTACCAGTTCCTGTGGCTGGGGACTCGTCTAATGAAATGACAAGATGAAAGCTAAGCAGTTAACAAATGGAGAAATTAAGCAGACAGTAAAGAGGAGCTTTTCAGTTAAGACAAACAACCCAAGGTCTCCAACAGCACGATTTCATCCTAAAATTTGGCTTTGCACTTACCGTTATCATATGCACCAATGAGTGCTGTGTATGAGTTATCCGTAACAAAGTCAGACTCTCTGTCCATGCTGCTTTTCACCCTTATCACACCTTTGTCTTTACTGATGTTCAGCCAACCTGCAGGGTCACTGATTATTTTATACCTGATGGGAAATGATCAGGTGAAAAGTCAGGTTCCAGCAAACATTCAAATAATAAAAATAAAGAATAAACAAACAGGTAAAAGAACGGAACACATTTCCTCTTTGCATTCATTACTTTGCTCAGAGCTTAGTGCATATATTGTAATGTATCAGCGTAGATAATCACTGAAGGTGCGGCCACTATTACTGGAGCTTACTGGACAGTCTGTGAGCGTGCCGTGTCTGGGTCGGTTGCTGTGTATTGAGTTACTTTGCTGTTAGGAACAAGGTCTTCTGGTTTGGTCACGATCTTTGTTTTTGGATTAAAGACTGGAGGCTCATTGACATCCTTCACGTTGACCACCACTGTGGCAGTGGCCGTGGGCAGCGGAAAAGCAAAGAGAACCTCATTTGCTACTGCAACCAACAGGGTGTGTTTGCTGTTTGCTTCAAAATCAAGACTCTGGAGATATAAAAAGGATGATGTTTTAATTACTGAATAACAATCATTCCACCATTTTCACTGCCTTACGTCACCTCCTACCTTCGCAGTTGTAATAATTCCTTCTTGTTTGTGACTCCCTGTTGTCACACTGAAAAGCCCTCCAGGGTCACCACCAACGATCCTGAACATGGCATTCCAGCCCGGGGTATGTGGTTCATCCTCATCTGTTACCTCCATCTTGGTCACAATGATGCCTTCCTGGTTTTCTTCCACTTCTGCTTCATACTAAGAAAATGGATGAACGAGAGAAACTAAAAACATGTAACACTTATACTAAGTGGCTTTTCAGACCACAGACATGGTACTTTTACTGACTAAGCCATGTTTCAATTTGAACACTGTCTATTAGATAACTGAGTATTATGTACTTACCCAGGGCTTAGTGTAGACTGGAGCATTGTCATTGCTATCAGTTACAGTAATAATTACTTGGGCTTCTGAACGTAACCCTTCTCCATGGGTGTCGGCAGCCTGTATCCTCAGAGTATACTGTGGCCATTTCTGTTGAAATAAACCCTTATTTGAACAGATGATGGTTTAAGTCTGCTGACATGTCACAGGGCAGTATCTTCTCATTGTGTTTCTCATTATTGAGAATCTGATCTTTGAATTTCTAGTACAATTGAGAAAAGGGTAAATAAGGATTGTATTCGATTTAAAGCACATACTGTAAGGCTTAGATGTAGGGATAAAACAGTAAGAAAACTCATATCCTAAAATACTTCACGCAAATAATAGCAAAGTTCTGAAGATTATAAAAAATGATGTGAAGTAAGGACAAAATGCTCTCTACAGCCTCAAAAAGAACATTAAATTCAGCAGCACAACATCACTCAGAGAATATTCAGAGTGGACCCTGTGCAGTGCAATTACCTGCAAAGTAAAGGAGGACGGGTGGAGCTATTTATGCCTATAATAGGAGGATCAGCTTCAGTGCAGTGTTTCTTTATTCTATCATTGTGCTCGTGCATTGTGCATGTAGATTAATTAAATTTTTAGAAAGGGAAATATTTAAGTTTTATACCAAGCATTTTAGGAGGTCTGTTTAGTTGGACATCTATCCATACATCTATCCATCCATCTAGAAAGAACAATACTGATGGAAACAAAAGCAAGAAAGCAATTACTTGTTCATATTAATTACGTGCTGAGTAATTAAAATCCTTATTTGCGTTGGTAATTTCTCCATTGCGGGACAATAAAGGTATTCTATTCTAACTGCATGAGTTTTCTGCGATTAATGCATTAATATCAGAAGCATTTATTAACAAATTCAAAAGTAGCATAACGTGCATTTTTTAATTTTAAAACTACTACTCTTTCACCAGAGCTAAAGTTGGTGCAAATTGTAACGCAATCGATTTTATAGTCCTTAGTCCTATATTCCTTTTCATTAGTAGTCACATGTGCTTTACATCATTAAACCAGGTGATGCGAGTTAAACAAAGACATGCGTTCACTATGGTCACAATTTGACGTGCCCCAGATAAAAAAGCCAAATGGATTATACAATTAAGATGCATCATCTGCGGCAAAAGGCAGACATTTCCCTGCAGGTGGTGTTACGCTGCTTAGTTCCTCTGTGGTGCATCTCAGCTGATCCTCCTCTATTTAAGTCTGTGCTGTGGGTTGTGTGAGCACACCGTCTGGTGTTTAAACAAATGCCAATGCCTTTGGTTTCAGCAGCTGTTTGCACCAATCAGGCAGAAAACAGGGGAATGCCTAAAACACAACTCACCTCTCTGTCCAGCCCAGTACCACTGATAGAGATGACCCCAGTGACTGCGTTTATGGCAAACAGAGGGTCGGTGGGCAATTTGGGGTCCTGGCTCAGAATACGGTATTGAACCACTCCTCCATCTGCATTTGGATCATCCTCGTCTGTGGCATTTACTGTACAAATCTCAAAACCTAACAAAAACAGAAAATTAAGAAGGTTTACAGAATAATCATATGTCCTACAGGCATGAGGTCATATTGCCACCACTAGAATGAAGATGGTCGCCAGACTCTAACAACTGATACTGCATCTGGTTTTGGTAGTTACAAGCCGATCTGAACTTCTCAATTCTTCAATATAGGTGAAAAAAAGTCTTTAAAATAAATAAATAAATAAATAAATACCTTTTGTTGATGATTCAGGAACTTGTCCTTTAAATACAACCTGAGTGAACACAGGCCTGTTGTCGTTCTGGTCCAATACGTTCACTGACATTTCCATTGGCTCCTCAGCATTCCCATAACCATCTGCCACAGCATGAGCTTGAAACTATACACGGATAAATAAGATTATATGATGACAGGAAGGACATTATCATTTGTAGAGAAGCATGGTCTCAAAACTAAAACTAAATTTATATTGGCGTCCTGTCTAGGGGTTCTCACCACATATCTGGCCTGCCTCTCTCTGTCCAGGGGTTGTGTGACAAACAAAACACCCGTGTATTTGTCCATGATGAAAAGGCCAACAGGAGGTTGATCGGCTCCAGGACCAGTAATGCTATAAAAGATTCTCTTTGTTTTAGCCTCACTTGAACGAATCTGGGGAAAACAATAAGACTTCAGTTATGCCACTCAGGGATTACAACAACGTGTTATTTATTCCAAATCAATCTAGGTAAAGCAAACAAAATAAGCCAGTTGATAATCACTGTAAAATAGGGCTGCCACAACGAATTGACAATAATCGATGACGAAAATTTAACGATAATGATTTGCTGTCATCGATTAACAGTGCAGCACGACGGCAAAACGCAGCCGCTGGCGAAATGCCGAAGAAAACAAACCCAGCGGCAGCAGGAGTAAGACACTGTTCCCTAATTTCTTCAGTTGAGCTCGTGGTTTGTAAATACTACAACAACACAGGAGAACATACAAATGAAACACTGGTGTCCCAGCAGCGGTAACAAACACTGTTTATCCATCACGTGAATATTCTTTATGTGCCACTGTGTTAATGCCTCAGAGCCAAAAGGAGCCCAGGAGTCTCTGTGAACCACAGTCAGATTGACTGGAGCTGCCGCAGATCTTCACATTGGAACAAAACTCTATGCTTGCTTTGCTTATTTATGTTTTGTATAGTAAAGTTTAATTATTCAAACACTGGATTTTGTGTGCCCTGCGATGGACTGGCGACCCATCCAGGGTGTACCCTGCCTCTCGTCCATAGCCAGCTGGGTTAGGCTCCAGCACCCCCCCGCATATGGGATTCAGCGGCTTGGAAAATATTATAATATAAAAATAATAACAAAATAATAATAAAAAAAACGGATAACGGATTTCTAATAAGCAAAACATCAAATAATATTTTTTATTTTTTTTTATCCGGTTAATCAGAAAAATTATTGACATATTAATCTATCATTAGAACAATCGTTAGTTGCAGCCCTAGTGTGAAATCATTATGGTGCACATGAAATTAAAATCGGCTATTGACTTGAAAAAAAAAAGATCAAAAAGACACTTACTTTTTCACTTTGAAGATTTTAGGGTTAATAAACAATTCATACAAACATTAGAAGCACAAAACTAAAAATAAAATGTGACTTTTGCGTAGTGAAAAATGTAAGTACAATTACCATCAAATTACATCAAGTTTGCCTACTTTAGTCATTTCTTGAGGAAATGGTCCTCTGTTATTCTCAGGGAAATTGATGTCTGGAATAACCCACTCTCTCTTCCTCCTCCTCAGCCCTTTAGTCTTGGGAAAATAGAGAACAGGCATCTGTGGACCAAAAACATACACAATGAGAGTGGCCATTTCTCAGAATATCCTATAGTATATATAATTGTATAAACATTTTGTGAAATGAACAAAATATATTAAAATTACAAGTCATCATGAATCCAAAACGTATTGCTTAACACTGGTATGAAAACATTTTTAGAGCCTATTTAGTGTTAAATCACCACTGATTGTGACTGCTGCAGCATTAATAGTGTCTGTCTTACCTCTGCTGGAGACTCCATTTGCTGAATGTCATGGTCACCATGGTGATGCTCAATATTGTGATAAGCATTTTCAGGAGTATGCCTTTGGTACAGCAGTCTCAAATTAATGGTTGTCTTGAGACCTTGTGAATCCAACACATGAACAGAAAAGTCCCTATGTCCTTCATGAAGCGTTACTGCTCTCTTGACCTGAAAAAATTAAGTTTCATTTGCCTTGTTCATAGCTGCTTCCTATCAGCCTTGGCGTTTGCTAATCAACAAACCATTCGAATTTAATGGCTCAGTTAAAACATGATTTCCCAACAATTTTTTGAATAAAATGCTAAAAGGTTTAACTTGATGTGAAGGTGAGCATTAAAAAAGCCTGAACTCCACTCACCATTAAAGTCCCATCGGCCTGAATCTTGAACCGGCTGTCATCACTGCTGAAGAGGAACCTGGTGCGGTCTGTGCAGTCAGTGAAGCCGACTGCAGGGGGAGGCAAACACAGCTTAGCCTGAAACCTTTTCAAAAGCCTATTTGTTTTACTGTGATTTACTGAATGAGACATCACATGTCTGACGATGACTAATTCTTTTGAATGAGGAGGTACATAAATACACGTTCGACTGTGCAGCTCCTATTCAAAAATATTCCATGTACAGAAATTTGGGAAGATGCAGCATTAGATAAGATTTAGATGTGCAAGTTGTGGGAAAAAGGGACAGACATAGTAATGCAAACCCAACCTACAGCACTGTGACTGGTTAACCCACACCCCCAGAAAATGATGAAGTCTCTGACGCAAACAATCAGATAGTTAGGTAGGTGTGTGACCAGTCACTTGGCAAAACTGTCCTTTTAACTTTCTAAATGTGAACCTAAACCAAAAAAGGAGGAAAAGAATGTTTTCTGTGAAGGTTACACTGTGGTTCTTTCAGTTTACCCGACCACCACTCATGGGCAGACTACAGGACCAGCCACAATAGGTTAGCTCCAGTTTTACAGCTAAAACAGCATATTTATTTTCCAAAATTGTATTTATTCAATGAGAACCACTGTACTGTATAAAGACCCTTGAACCACATTGAAGTAACAATTCTGTTTGTCCAACTTCATGTGCAGTTCTGGACTTAAATTTGCTTTAAATGTCTAGTGTTGGTCAGTTATTGGCATGATGCATTTCCAATAATGGATTTCCAAAAAACTTTGTTCAGATGTTTATCTGAATGACGTTATGTGGAAAACAAACACATTTTGACTTTATCAGCTACATTTACTGTTAAGTGTTACTTCCATTCAAGTCATTCATTCTCAACATACTGTGTATTTTGGTTTTCTAAGTGGTTCAGGCCAGTGTGATCAGGTGAAATGTAATGTTTAAGTGCCAGCTGTGTTGACACAGTTCACTGGTGTAGTGGTAAACATGTCTACAGGCAGACTTCTGCACAGCTGACAAACAAGCTGTCAATTCCATTCAAGGAGAACACAGCACATTCAGGAGTCATAAACAAGAAGAACAGTTCCATCCTAGGCTGATGTTCACTAGGGTCGGTCTGCAGAAACCTCAGCCATTAGAAGACACACTAGCTTCTTTAATGTATGTGTAAGTGTAACAGCAGCTCACCTTGGCCCAGAACTGTGCCTGGCTTCAGGTGCCTTCTGCTCACTCTGAACATCAACATATCAGATTTGAATCCAGGGGCACATGGTGGGCTTTCAGTGGTCAGTAGAGCCGAGGCCTGGAAGAACAAGGTTAATGATTAACACGTCCCAATAGAAAGACCTAAAACACCACACAGGACCGAACCTCATGTTGATCCTTTGTCTACATATCTAGACTAGGATACACATAAGAGTCTGTCTGGGCAGAAGGGAGACCTATGAAACATACGTCACCTGAAACGTATGAAAACACACACCGTGAATACAACACATTGTAGCAAGTTGTGTTTAAACAAGTACAGCATCACACCTGTGGCGTATATAAAAACCACTAGTAAATAACACCAAACCAGCTCCAAACCTGTGGAATTTACATGGACTGTCCACAACGTCATTAACGGCGCAGGGGCTCCGCTCCGCTTGACAACTGGTCTTAAAGTCGGAAGAAAAACCTTTCAAATTTAGATAAATCAGCCATTTGTGTTGGAGTTTTAGAATAAAAGTCACTTTGCCCGATGTGATCGACGAATAATTAGTGTTCGTCTTAAAACTTATTCATGTTATTCTGTCAAGGAGAAATGGCCTTTTTAAAAATGTAACTATTACAGTGAAATAAAAAAATGGAGCCCCTGACACTTATCTCACCTGAAAAGCAACCATTAGCAGGCAAAAAAACGCGCAGCCAGTGGTCCCCATCAACAGTTAATTCTGTTAACTTCTCTCTGTCGAAGTTAAAAAAAATGTGAAATTTGAAATATGTTCCCCTAAGATCTGGCGTTGTGGCTCCTTTGTCTTGTCTCCTGAAAGTCGTTTCTGCAACTGAGGGACTGGACTAGCTGCTGCAGGTACTATAGAGCAGGGGTCGGCAACCCAAAACACCCAAAGAGCCCTCTGAACCAAATAAAACACTGGGAGCCGCATGGGGGGGCGTTGGGGGGTTTGATTACGCAGAACCCCTGAACATAACACCAAATCACAATGGTGATTGTGGTGACAGGTTGATCTAGCTGCTACTGTTCAGAAAAAGGGTCTTTATATCATATCTGTTGCATGATGTCAGTTTATTGTTGAGCTCTCATTTGTGCACTGGTAAAGGCTGTGAGTGTAACATTATTTTGCTGCAGTGACCACGGGATCGAATCCCGTTAATTTTTTGCTAATTTCACAATATTTGAGAACATTCAACTGTTAGGATTAAAATCCAAACAAGACTCAATAACAGGACGCAGAAGTTTAACATGTTATATTTTATTGACAGAAGATCATAGTAATTAACAACAGACTTATTCAGTCCTCATTCTCTTTTAGCTACTTCCGTAACTAGAATACGAGCAATGATCCAACTCCGTCAGATTACGCCTTGTAAAGCTGTAAAGACCGTTCAGATCGTAGACAAATGACAAAACGTTGTCAAGGCATGGACAAGGACAAGTGTTCAAGATTAAATTAATGAATAGGACATTATGAAATAAATACTTATATAAATAAATGAGAGACAATTATGTAAACTAACCATGAAGTTATGAAATAATCACAAACGTTTCCCAAAGTAAGCTTATTATTATGAAATATGTTTCATTATGCTGTGAAATCTCATAGCTATTATGAAATTTTATTTCATAATGATTATTTTCATAATAATACAAATTATTACATTTGCCTTTTTATTTAAATCCAGAAGTTTTTATTTCAAAATGTTGTTTTTCCAAAGTCGGCTTTTATTGCATAATGCCCTTTTCCCCAGTGCAGTATTAATTTCATAATGCTGTTTTACAGCAGAATGAATGAAACCTGCACACCCACTGGCTGATCTCTTCATGTCGATTCGTTTTTCCTAGACACCTTTGAGAGGTTGTGTGGTTAGAGAGGGTGGACATGAGCGAAGTCCTGCTTACTTTGGCAGATTAAGTAGAGAGAGATCATTTACCAACACATACTGGTTTGAGTTGTTTAGATAATATTTATATATTTAAATGCTCAGTATGTTTTTGCTCTTTAATGTGTTCACATTGAGGATGCCATTTTCAACCATTTCTGATAAATTGAGTGTTGTGTCCATGTGTAATATAAGAGGAGCCATTCTGTTGGCCGCTCACGTCTTGACATTCCAAATGCAGCAGTAAGGACTTTTTTTATGTCTAACATGTCTATTAGGAACATTGCCATCATGTTTGTTGCATCACCCAGTACGGTCCAGAGGAGAATGAGGTGTAGCAAACAATTTTCTCACTGCAGTGGTTGCTCTTAGTGTCTGTCAAACTGTGACAGATCTGAATCCAGTTTTATGTTGGCAGATATGAAAACTGCTATGTTGTAAATACAGACTGTAACGTCTGACAATGTTGTGTATTTTTCACGCATATTGTATTTGTGTCTGTGTGTAGTGTTAAATAGTCCTATTATGGCCTTAATACTATCAAGCAGAGTGGTGTTATTTCGGAGGATACACAAAGGCACAGTGTATGTTAGTTTGTCAATCTAGCTCTAACGTTGGTTTGAGGACAATGAAGGAATAAAGAAGACCATCAGTAAAGCTGTGATTTTCTTGACTTCACAATACACTGATTGACATTGTTTCATTGGCCAAGTACATTCAATCAAAACCACATCTAATATGTCGTGTGTTATGTTTAACGGGGGAACGTCAAAGAAGACGTGCAGTGTTTTTATGCAAATAATGCACCGTATTGTTTGTTATCCACTTCCGTTTCAGTTCATTGGTCTTCATTCAATGTTTTTTTTTAATACTATCACCCGGTTATCGCGAGACTCTGACGATAACATAAAAGACGCAACATGGCGGCTTCAGACAAAAAACAAGAGGGAAATAAAAGAAGAAAAACACGATTCGGATTCGATGGACCCGGGTCAGTTAGACGTCACAATTAAAGAGGACCCGGACCACGAGTTTCCTGACCAGGATCAGTACATTCAGGAGGTAAAGGAGGTAAAGTTGGATCCGGACTTTGTAGACCAGCATCACTGTAGCAGTGGCGTGAAGCAGGAGAACCAGGACTCGAATGTTATGAACTATGACCAGAACTTTGTAAACCAGGACCACATCAAGGGCGACATTGATGAGAAAAACCAAGATCCGGATATCAGCGAGCAGAAGAGCTTCAACCCCACTGAAGTCACAGATAAACAGGTCAGTGCTGATCCAGTACCGAACACAGAACAGACGAAGAAGGGTCCCGAAGATCTGTGACCAGTTTAGTTCAAACCAGCCGCAGGGGCTTTTGGGAAAATAACGAGTAACGTTATTAGTTTCATGGAAAATACAGTTCCTCTTTATCTAGAGCTCTTATACAGAGGATAGAGTTTGCCAGCTGAGTAGAGGTCGTCCTTTATCACTGTAACATTATAACATTTGGTGTGGAGAGTATGATGAGACTGGAAAAAAATGAAAGTAACAATAAGTTAATAAAGTGTTCATTAAATACCAGATCTCTCTCATCTAAATCCCTGTTATTAAATGACTTTATAAGTGACCATCACTCAGATCTGTTCTGTCTCAAACCTGGCTGCAGCAGAATGAATACATTAGTTTAAATGAGTTGAGCTATCATGTTCCTAGAAATACAGGTCGAGGTGGAGGAGCAGCGGCAATTTATAACTCAGACTTATGAATTACTCCTATGCATCCCATATGCGGGGTAACGGGGGTGCTAGAGCCTATTCCAGGTCGCCAGTCCATCGGCAGCACAGGACCCAACATCTAGAAAGGCAGTTATGAAATCAAATTAGGGTCAGTCTAGATTTGTTTGTGCGTAAACTGATCTGTGCGTGTGTATGTGTATCTGTAGACTTAGTGGGGCTATACAATGCTTACACAAGCTTGTTTTAATGTATTACTAGGCTGTCCTTCCATGCTATGCAGTTTATGGAAAGCCACTGCCAATGGAATCAAATTAGGGACAGACTAGATCTGTGCGTTTGGACCTGTCGACTTAGTAGGGCTAAATTTACAAGGAAAATAATGTGACCCTAATTTGTCTCCATGCTCTGATTGGCTAATCAGAGATCCTGAAAGCTCCACAAGCAGTACACAGCAACAATCTAGTTCAGTGACTGATGACTTTAATGTCTGCTCACATCCATGTGTAAGAAGTGTGACATTTGCAGAGGTGATGCAGTTGCTTGAATGTTAAATTGGTGTTTCTATTAGACGTTAATTTAGCATGTTAGCTGCAGTGAAAATGAAAGAGATGGTGGTGGGTTTTCAGGAAGGTAAGAACAGAAGAAGCTGGAGAGGGTCAACAAAAAGACTCACTGCTCTGGAGAGCAGCTTCAGTAGAAAACTTATCCACCCTCGCTGTGTGAAGGAGAGATATCCTAGGTCTTTTCTATCCGCAGCGATCAGACTATACAATCAACACGGTTATCTACCTTCCTCACCTGAACTAATAACTCACCTACTGCATCAGTGGTTATGCAGACATTCACTTTGAGAAATAATTTTGCAAAACTGTACAATATTTATGCAAAACTGTGCAATACTGTGCACTGATAATCAGTTTCAGGCTGTGACGCTGACTATCCTAGTCGGCAGCAAAACGTAATGAATGCAACAGAGGTTCTTAGGGACCTTTTTGGTGTTGTTAGCTACCTTTTTTGTCACCATGAGACTGAATTTTCTCCTTTTCTATATCTGTCACTTTAGAAAAAAAGCAGAAGAAGGAAATCAAGGCTATATTCCTGTCAGCAATGTGATCAAGCCTTCACCAGACCATCAGAGCTAAATAATCATCAGAAACTTCACTCTAGAGAGAAACCACACAGCTGTGACCATTGTGGCAAAACCTTCACAGTTAAAAGCAGTTTAAAGGTCCATCAGCAAATTCACACCAGAGAGAAACTCCACTCGTGTGACCAGTGTGGAAAAGCATTTTCTTATCTTAGTAACTTAATAACACACCAGCGTGTTCACACTGGAGAACAACCTCACTAATGTGACCAGTGTGGAAAAGTATTTTCCGATCCCAGTAACTTACGGAGACATTACCGTGTTCACACTGAAGAAAAACCTTACTCATGTGATGAGTGGGGAAAAGAGTTCTCCTTTGTCAGTAGTTTACGCATACACAAACATATTCACGCTGTAGCGAAACCTTATTCATGTGAACAGTGTGGAAAAGCATTTTTTGATCACTGTAGTTTACGGAGACACAAACGTATTCATGCTGGAAAGAAACCTCACACGTGACGAGTGTGGAAAAGCGTTCTTTGATCACTGTAGTTTACAGAGACACCAATGTATTCATGCCAGAGTGAAACCTTATGGATGTGATCAGTGTGGAAAAGCATTCTCTGATTACAGTAGTTTACGGAGACACCAAACTGCTCACACTGGAGAGAAACCTCACTCATGTGACCAGTGTGGAAAAGCATTCTTTGATCACTATAGGTTACAGAGACACCAACGTGTTCATGCCGGAGTGAAACCCTACTCGTGTGATCAAGGTGGAAAAGGATTCTTTTATCTTAGTAAATTACTGACACACCAACGTGTTCACACTGGAGAGAGACCTCACTCATGTGACCAGTGTAGAAAAGCATTTCCTGATCACATTAGTTTACGGACACACCAACGTGTTCACGCTGGAGAGAAACCTCACTTGTGTGCACAGTGTGGTAAAGGATTTTCTCTGCTTTGTAATTTACGGACACACCAACGTGTTCATACTGGAGAAAAACCTCACTCACATGCAACCCTTGGAAAAGCATTTTCTTAATTCAGTAACTTTATTTGACTTTGTGGTTCAACAGAAGTACACTACTATTTGCTACATCACATGTCAAACAATCCAAGGGAATGTACATCAATAATGATTTTAGGACCAAATTCGAGCAGTAGAAAGCAAATCATCCTTTGAGAAGAGAGTTCAGGGCGAGGGGAAGTTTCAAAACAAGCAGTCAGTGGAAGAAAAGGAGGAAATTAGAGAGATTTGCATGATTGATGTTATTTTACGCTAGTACCATAATGATTTTTATATACACATGATTTTCTAAAATTTAATAAGATTCAACTTCAATAGTATGATGTTTTCACTAATTGACTGATTTTGACTCATATGACTTTACACTAGGCAGCATGGTGATGCAATAGATAGTTCTGTTGCCTCACAGCATCAAGGCTTCAATTACCGGGTTGGCCCAGGTGCCTTTCTGTGTGGAGTTTGCATGTTGTCCCTGTGTTTGTGTCTCCAGGTTCTCACACAGTTAGGTTAATTGGCTATTCTACATTGCCTGTAGTCTCTATATTTACGTCTAGTTACTAATCATTAAACAGCTCCATATCTAATTCTAAAGTCAATTAACCCTTTGGTGTAAGGGCAAACAAGGTAGGGGTGAGGTGTCAGACAACGTTTGGCACGTTGGCTCAGAGATTCAAGTAAAAAAATCTATTCAGATGTTATCTGTTCCAGTAAAATATCCACATCTACTAGTATCTGGTAATAATTACTATTCTGTTTTATCATTATCACTCAGAAATGAAAATGCACTATAGAAAAACGTTGTTATTTATCTAATTAACATTAATCCAACATGTTTTGTTTTCCTGTAGAAAATTGCTCCTACTGATGATTCTTTGCGACTTGTGGAGCATAAATAAACAGTCTGGATTTGAAACTACTAATTCTTTTTTTACTGTTACATAGTGTTGATTTGAGAAACATACTAATAATTTATGCTTCCTCTATATGTTTCTATATTCACGTCAATGTCTTCTCTGTTCTCTGACCTGAATTCCTTGGGTCTGCCACATTATGATTCTGTCCGCGCTGTCAGTGCTGTCTATCTTCATACTTTTTTATGGACCTTCCTCACGCCGACTGGTGTAAACTTCCATCACCTTCAGTCCTTCGAAGAGTCAGCAGCTATTTTTTCATCTCTCAGTCACCAACACCTTCCCGTCTTCACTTTTGAGCATTTGGTGTGTGAAGGTGTGTGGGCTCCCTGGCTACTGTGTTTCTTCCTTTCACTCATTTAGCTGGGTGTAATGGCCCAGCTTCGCCCATCACCTTGGCTTTCACAAGTGGCATTGTTCATGCACCAACCTCTGTCTCACTCTCCGGGTGAACAATGTTAAGCTAGAGTTTGCTAACCTTGTATTGGGACACTCTACACCTGAGCTGGTAAACAGGCTTTCTAAACCTACCTGTAAGTATTACTAGTATTTATAACTATCGATATTAATGTGTGATTATGGTAGTTTTAATGTTGTATGTCATGGTTGTTATTAAGTATTATGAGATTATGAATAATAATGCATATGTGTATGTTTATGGTATATGTATATTTGTATGAGTGTGTGCACATACCTTAACACTATTATTAGCATTAATATCAATTTCACAGCTAAGCCACAGTACATTTTACACAGACATGTGTCTGCCTAAGGTACATCCCTATTTATTTAGTTTGTGCCAATTGTTTGCTTAACTGATTTGTTTGGTTTCACCAGCTGGTTGCTGGTGTTTCTTATATACTCCTTGTTAAAGTAAAAGTCCATCACAATACGACATTCAGCCTAATACATGCTGCTTGTTGAACTGCTGGACAGGACGACAAAAAAAAAAAAAACAGCAATGACAAGTCAGCTTCATTTAGAAGTGCATTTTACACACAGAAGCGGTTTACACTGACAAAAAAACGGAAAGTGGCATTAAGACAATATAAAAGCACATTAAATACCACCTAATATTAAATAAAAGTCTTGAAACTAAAACGTTCAGCAGCTTAGTGTATTGAAACTTAAAAATACAGAGTCTTCAGTTTAAAGTTAGGGCATATTTAAGATGCTCAGGAAGTATTTTGCCATAGGCAAGAGCAAGATTCAGGATTTAAAAAAATGTATTAATTCCAGAGGGAAATTATTTTGCACACTTTGATTGCTTTCACAGTTGGAGGTACACACAAGAGGATAGGGGGATTAAAAATCAATAATAATTACTAGTTACTTACTATTACTTACTTACTTACTATTAATGTAGGTTTCTTTTAATGAGCTCTATTTCATCGTAAATGTAAGGGTTTTGAATTTACTGAAACTAAAATCCAGCATATTTTACATATTAGAAGGAAATAAGTAAATTATGTAACTGTAATCTTCTGGTGTGTGCAGGTGCTATTGAGTGTGTATCAGGGTGGACATTTAAAGTAGTGAATTAGCTGGATAAATTCCTCTGCTTCAGTCTAAATTAGAAACTTTTTGAAATTTTATTGTAAATTAGCAACTTTAAGGCAGTTAAAAGGTTAATTGATCAATGCACCAAATTTTAAATGCCTTTATAAAGACTAATATCAGTTTAAAACTGATCTCTAATAAATCCCCAAATCATGAAAGCTGGGGAAAAGAATAGGTTCACGTTTTTGTCCAAAAAAACGTTTTTTGTTTTGTTTTTGTTGACCTGGTCCCGCTTCACCTCTATTTTTCTTTGTGTTTGTGTTGACTAAAGTGTCACAGCCCAACACTGATTATGTCTTAGTGGGCAGCAAAACATAAGAAATGTATAATATAATCAGATGCAATGGATGTTCTTAGGGACCTTTTGGTGTTGTAGCTACCTTTTGTGTTATCATGAGATTGAATTGTCTCCTTTTCTATATCTGTCACTTTTAGAGACCAAGTGGAAGATGGGCGTCAAGGCTGTATTCCTGTCAGCAATGTGACCAAGCCTTCACCAGACCATCAGAGCTAAATAATCATCATAAGCTTCACTTTAGAAAGAAACCACACAGCTGTGACCATTGTGGCAAAACCTTCTCAGCTAAAAGCAGTTTAAAGGTCCATCAGCAAATCCACGTAAGAGCGAAACTCCACTCATGTGACCAGTGTGGAAAAGCATTTTCTCATCGTAGTAACTTAAGGAGACACCAGCGTGTTCACACAGGAGCAAAACCTCACTCATATGACCATTGTGGGAAAGCTTTCTCTTTTGTCAGTAGTTTACACATACACAATCACAATCATGCTTTAGAGAAACCTTATTCATGTGACCAGTGTGGAAAAGCATTTTTTGATCTCAGTAAGTTACGGAGACATCACCGTGTTCACACTGGAGAAAAACCTCATTCATGTGACCAGTGTGGAAAAGCATTTTTTGATCTCAGTAAGTTACAGAGACATCACCGTGTTCACACTGGAGAAAAACCTCATTCATGTGACCAGTGTGGAAAAGCATTTTCTGATCGCAGTAACTTACAGAGACATCACCTTGTTCACACTGGAGAAAAAACTCACTCATGTGACCAGTGTGGCAAAGCATTTTCTCATCATAGAAACTTGATGAGACACCAGCATGTTCACACTGGAGAGAAACCTCACTCATGTGACCATTGTGGGAAAGCATTCTATCAGCTCAGTAATTTATGGAGACACCAACGTGTTCACACTGGAGAGAAACCCTCACTCGTGTGAACAGTGTTGAAAAGCATTCTCTGATCAGTCATTAATGAACAATGTGTTCATGCCGGAGTTAAACCTTGGTTTCCTGGAGTGATCAGTGTGGAAAAGCATTCCGCTCAGTAAGTCACGGACATACCTATGTGTTCACACAGGAGAAAAACCTCACTCATGATCAATGTGGAAAAGCATTTTCTTAATTGAGTACCTTCATTTGACTTTGTGGTTCAACAGAAGACCTGTAACATTCTGCTATATCACATGTCAAACAACCCAAGGGAACGAAAATTGATGAAAACATCCCTTGAGAAGAGCATGACTGATGTTATTTTACACTAGTACCATAATGATTTTCACATAAACATGATTTCTTTAATAATTAAGATTTTACTTTAATAGTATAATGTTTTTAGTTTTATCACTAATTGGCTGATGTGCTGTGTTGTTCTTGATGATTTAAGTGATGCATAATTGAGGGCTGATGTTTTAATAAATTCATTTTTAATACATTTTCTAGTATATTTAGTATACTTGTAATCAGTATAAGAATTAGGTGCAGGCCTTAATCTTATTAGCCCTGACGCAGCCCCCAGGGGCTACAACGACGGTCTTCAGTGGTTTGAATGCATCACAACTGCACACAAGACACGCTTAAAATCAAATTAAACAGTAGAGTCCAGGTTATAGTGCTATATAAATGTCTTTTACATGCGTCAAACACAGCCTCAAACCAGAAACCAGAATGTAAGACAAAAGGCAACAGCATCAGGCCCTGCCAGGGTTAGCCCACACAAAGCTTCTGTGACACTACCACTACTTTATCCAAACCTTAAGAACCTAATAATCTGCAACTCAAATGAAAGCTAGGGATCAAAGGAATCCAGTGATATGCACCAAAGCATGCTACCTATCACGTGTGGTGAAATACAGCTGCAAGAATTAACACAGTACAACAATATACAGGTGGGTAGAGTGAGTATGGAGAAATGTGAAGGGTTATTGCATTTTATATAAGTATATAAATATTGCACAGAGTATGCATAAATATTGCACATGGTAAATTTTCTACATAGCCACTGATGCAGTGGGGTGAGTTTATGGATCAGGAGGTAACAGTTCTGATTATACAGTCTGATAGCAGCAGGTAGGAAGGATCTGCAAAATATTTCTTTCACACCGCGAGGGTGAATCAGTTTGTCAGTGAAGCTGCTCTTCAGAGCAGACAGTTAGTCCTCCAGTGGGTGAGAGACTGCTCTAAGCTAAATGTGAATTTGGCCAGCACCCTTCTCTCACCCACTTCCTGCACCGTGATGACCCTATTTAGTCTCTTCCTGTCTCACTGCGATGTTGCTGCTCCAGCAGACAACACCGTACAGAATGGCTGATGCCACCACAGAGTCATTGAAGGTCTTCAGGAGTGGCCCCTCACTCTAGAAGACCGCAGTCTCCTGAGCAGGTAGAGTCTGCTCTGACAGTTCCTATACAGTACATCCGTGTTATGAGTCCAGTCCAGTTTATTGTTCAGATGCAAACCCAGGTACTTGTACGAGTCCACTCTCTCACTCTGTCCCTCCCCTGGATGTGCATCAGTGGGATGACAGCAGATTGACATCTGCGAAAGTCCACCACCATCTCCTTCATTTTCCCTGCATTGATCAGGAGGTGGTTCCACTGGCACCAGTCCACAAAGTCCTCAGTAAGTCCTCTGTACTCTGTGTCGTCGTCATCGGTGATTAGTCCGACAATTGCAGAGTCGTCAGAAAACTTCTGCAGAACACAGCTGTCTGTGTTGTGTCTGAAGCCTGACGCATAGAGGGTGAAGAGGAAGGGGGCCAGTACAGTCCCCTGTGGGGCCCCCACACTGCAGGTCAGAGTATCAGACACAGTCCCTGGCTCTCACAAACTGAGGCCTGTTTGTGAGATAGTCCATAATCCACTCCGTAAGATTGAGATTGTTTGTGTTTCAGAAGCACCGGCTGGATGGTGCTGAAGGCACTGGAGAAATCAAAAAAGCATGATCCTCACAGTGCTGCCGGGCTTCTGCAGGTGAGAAATAGCTCGATGCGGGAGGAAGATGACAGCATTCTCTACTCCTATGCCAGGTTGGTAGGCAAACTGCAGTGGGTCCAGGTAGGTTCCCACCGCAGAGCGAAGGTGACCCAGGACCAGTCTCTCTAGTGTCTTCATCAGGTTTGGAAGCTGCTGAGGTCTTTGCTGTCTAGTGTCTTATGAACTGGTACCAGGCAGGAGGTTTTCCAGAGCTGTGGTACCACCCTCAGGTTGAGGCTCAGATTGAAGACATGCTCCATAACCTCACACTTCATCTGCGCAGGACTTTAGGAGTCTGGAGCTGATGCCGTCTGGTCCCACTGCTTTCCTGGCTTTGATCTTCTTAAGTTCTTACCTATTGAAATGTGAGTTCAGGTCGTTGGTCCCCCTCAGCTTGTGGCGGGCACCGCCGGCTGCTCATACAGTGTATGTACACAGGCAGGAGCTGCGGGATGTTGTGGTCAGCTCTGCCCAGGGGTGGGAGGGAGGTTGCGCTGTATGCCTATTTAGTGTTGGCGCAGAATAAGTCCAGTATTTTATTGTCTCTGGTGGGGCAGGTGACATATTGTGCGTATGTAGGCAGAGCAGCTAAGGGAGGTGCATGGTTAAAGTCCCCAGTAATCAGGAAGAGGGCCTGTGGGTGCTGTGTTTGCATCATGCTGGTGACTGAGAGCAGGGTCTCAGAAGCTGTGTCAGCGTTAGCGGAGGGTGGGACGTACACAGCAGTTACTATAACAAACTCCCGTGGCAGGTAGAATGGCCTCATGCCTACCGCTAACGGCTCAATGTTTCTCCTACACAGTTTCTCTGATGGTTTACACCATCTCATGTTCCCAGCGCAGGCAGGCCCCCTCCCATCTTACCTTTGTCCAGTAAACAGGCATGGGGCCCATATGTTGTATGAAGTGCATGTTTGGCAATGCTCAAAAGCAAAGTAATCATGCCATAAAACAGAGCTGGTTAGCTGGTTGAGAGAGAGACTGTGGTTGCAGGGGAACAAGGACAGTCAATAGAAATTGAGGAACAAAGGAAAGAAAGACATTTTCAGAGGACATTCTGCCTTGAAAGGCACATCTGCTGCTGAACAGTTCAGCTTCTGCATGAGCCAGGATGAAGCATCAAGGAGAAAGTATGCTTCTGCGCATAGATTGTTTTGGAAAGAGACTCCCATCTTCAATTAATTTTACCTGAATTTTACCTATTTTAATATGATCAACATAAAACATAAAGCTGGAGCCTGAGGAGAGTGTGTCCAAAAGCCCAATATCACTATTAATCATAAAACGACTACCATAATCACACATTATTGATAGTAATAATAATAAGTAACAGTAGTAGTTACTGTACAGTTACAGTAAGTTTAGAAAGCCTGTTTATCAGCTCTGGTGTTGAGTGTCCCACTACAAGGTTAGAAAAGCTGTAACATAACATTGTGCACCAAAAGGGTGACAGACGTTGGTGCATGAAAAATGCCAGGGTGATGGGAGAAGCACGGCTGCTCCACCAGTACACCCAGTCACCGAGCAGATGGAAGAAACCTAGTAGCCAGGGTGTGTGTGTGTGTGTGTGTGTGTGTGTGTGTGTGTATCCATCCATCATAAATTTTTTCCCTAAAAACACATTTTTTAGGACAATGCAAAATCTCAATTCACCTGCAGTTGTGTACGTATATATCTTCAGTCTAACACTCTAACACTATATTTTTACTCTCTGCAGTAATAAGTGCAGTTTCTATAAACATATATCTAACCAAACAAGTCACACACACACACACACACACACACACACACACACACACACACACACACACACACACACACACACACTAAGCACACACTAAGCACACACTAAGCACTTCAAAGGACAAAAATGTGAAATCAATTACACAATGCTTTTGAGAGTTAGAAAACTGTCTGCATGAAATGTATGTACCAGAATTTCGATGTCATCGCTGCCACTGAGGTGTCGCCATCTAGTGACTACATACAATCAATACCACCACTTCCTCCTCACTCTGCTCTAAACCTCTTGCTTCTGTGATGTGTTCTCCTTTATTGCCCTCATGACCCTCTGCAGCCTGGTTTTCCTTTCATCAGCCCTCCTTTTTCTTTTTTTTTAAGTTACAAAAACCAAATCCAAATGATCACAGTACTGTGTAGTCACAGGCAACAGAATTAACGCAAATATGTTTGTATATGAATGCATTTCTAAATACAATATGTACTAAAAAACTTTTATTAAACCCAGAAGTAATTTGTTTTTTGTTGATGTACCCTTAAATTTAAATTTTGTCTATAGTCAAGCTAACTATAGATTTAATAAGAGAGTTACATAGAGTTATAGGTTTAAAGTAGAGAAATCAAAATACAGTGTTTGATATGCAAAGTACTTATGAATTAAAAACCTTTATTAAAACAACTTTTAACTTGTTTGTCCAAATTAGCCTCTGCATTAGTAGATAATGCTGAAAGCTTCAAACAGAGATAAGAAGCAACTGATATCTGGTACCTAATTGCATTTACACCTATTACAGTCATATCTTTAATCCTGGGGAGCATTGATGGAGGGGTAGTTAGAGATGAGACGGTCAGCTTCTCTCCAACCACTGAGAACGGCTCCATGGACACTGGAATAGTAGCATGGATGAGTAGCCTCTCCAGCAAACAACACCTGTAGGGGCTGAAACAAACACAAGCACTTAGAGGTGAATTGAACTAAGGTCAGAGCGCGTACGGAAACATATACTGCTTTGTACTTGTGATTCTGATCCCTTCTTCGGCAGAGGCTCCATCATGTTCCTAAGGTCCTTCGCTGAACATCCTATTGTGGGGTGACAGTAAGACCCACATGTCCAGGGGTCATTAAACCACTGGGAGCGTAGGATTCTCTTCAGTGCGATGGTAGAGTTTCCTGAACACAAAGTCACACAAATCATAGCACATTCAGGCTAATCAAGACTGTGTGTTGCTGTGCTATGAGTTGTTGAACATGTCCAGGTTGGACAGAAGATGGCGCCCTAGGTTATGTCCTGTTTCAATTAAACGATATTGTGTATTGCCTGTCCTCTGGCAGCTAATTTGTCATTCTAGTAGTTTTACCAGTGAGACTGAGACTCACCTGTGAAGGTACGGACAAGCTCGGTGATGGCCCGTTTGACCTCTTGTTCAGGAAGAGTCTCCATATACTCAGACTCATGTCCCGCAATCCATCCACACAGAACATGGCTGTGACTGAAGGTTCAACAGCGATTATTTATTTATAATTCATATATATGTGGGTTCAAACTCCACATATGTATGTCAAAATGTTTCTGACCTTTCTGAGGGTTTGAGAACAGTGAATGCTGACATCTTCCTTATCCAGTTTTTGCTTATATCTGACACCTTGTCTGTAAAATCCTCCTAGACACAAAGGGTGGGTAATAGAGGTTATTTAGGTTTTAATCACTTAATTTGTTCATATGTACAATCATTTTATTAATTTCAGATTTTTTTGGTTTATTGCACTACAGACCTCATCTTTCCACACCAGGTAGATGACATCACAATCAGCGTCCCACCATGGGGACTCAAACTCCACATATATCTTGTTGCATGTTCCAAATCCTAGATTTTGGATGGACTGCAGCTTGTTTGCCGGTAGAGAGGGAGAGAACAGGGTTGAGCAGTGTCTCTTCAGATAGCCTGAAGAAATAAAAACTTAATTAATATATTCTAATATTATCTGACATTAGATATTTTCACGTTCACCTATTTTTGACATACTGTATCAACACTTTTGTGTCTTTATTGTTCTTGCGATGAGGAATAGAGTCTACCTAGAGGCACCGTGGCAATGACGTGATCAGCAGGTATCCTCTCTCCATCTTCGCACTCGACTGTCACAGTGCTCGCTTGGCTCTCTGAGCTGTTCCAGTGGATACAGTGCACAGGCTTGTTGTAGGTCACCAAGTCAGAGGGAAGCTCTGACATCATGTTCTTGATGAGGCCCTCATAGCCACTGTGTGATAAAAGTAAGGGTTACTAGCTTGCACATGCTTCCTCTTCTTTAAAGCTGCGTCAGCCTCCTGTTTAGGACCCATGATTCTTGCTTCTGTTTATTTTACATAACAAAACCTCCCTTTGAAATAGTGCTACACTATAACTGAAATAAAACAACATTGTGTTTGAGTGTGTTTATGACATGGTACCAACTTTGGGAACGTGCAGTCCAGTCCCTTTAGGTCCTTGTACATACAATATGCAGCCAGGTCCAGCTCATCCATGCTGTGAACGGCACTGGAGCAGCACTCAAACTTCATCATGGAGCTGATGGCACACAGCAGCAGCTTCCTGGTGGATTCATCTTTGCCTTTCCATTTCTTTGTTGCTTGTTCTTTTACCTACGTGGGTAGGTAACTCACATTAAGCAAACAAATGCTCTATATATTTTAGACTCTAGTCATAGTATCACGCGCACACACCTTTGATCGTACAAAATCTCCCACACTGGCCCAGGGTGTTTCTCTTTGGTTCTTAAACTGCTCAGTATCATCCACAATCTTATCAAACATATCCAGAGCAGAGTCCATTTGTTTAGCATTCAGCTTCTGGCCTGCACATAGCAGTAAGTTTACTGTATATCAGCTCATATGTTCAGTAACATGGCACATGTTTGACAGCATTTGTTTACCTGAACTGCTGAACCAGTTGGTGACCCAGGGAGGACTCTCACCGATGTCCATAGCCTGGTTCCTCCGGGTGAGGGCCTCTCGATCCAGGAGCCCATAATCCCGAGACAAACAGAACACCGGGTTCTCCTTACATGGGCCATGGATGAAGGTTGCACCGATCTCTGTGATGTAATTACCTGTAGAGACAGAACGAGTCTGAGTGAAACAGTATTTTAGCTTTTAAAAATAGTTTTCATAATTAGTCATCATTTTTTTAATTCAAAATAAAATTACCAGTGGAAAAAAAACATTTCTGATGAAACGCCCTGAAGACAAGGTCAATGACATTTCACATATGGCTCACCCAGCTTTTCGGTTTTTATTCGTCCTCCGCTTCTCGAGGTCGCTTCAAGTATTCGCACATCCTGGAATCCAGCTTTGCACAGTTTGCTTGCCGCTGATATACCAGCTATGCCGCATCCTACAATTACTATCGTCGGCTTTTCTATTTCGGCCATTCTGTCACAATCAGGAGCTGAGCGTCCGGATCCCGGCGCGGAGCTGACTTCCGCCTGTGTCTCTTCACAGAGCGGGTGCGGACTCAGGGCAGCGTCGTTTATGGTGCGTCACCTGAGGCGGACGTCAAACACCAAGACTTAGATTGAACATCACGTTTACCAATTCTCCGATTCAGAAATAGCGTGTGCGCCTTGTTCTTGTTTACGCGTTGGCGTTTGTGCTTCTTCCTTCTATCTACTGTATGTGAAGCATGTTTAGAGAGAGAGGCGTGTCCACAGTTCGTCCCATAAAAGCAACAATAGATCAGCAGCTTAGAATAAAGTCAGACTGGTTCTAGGTATGTACTCACTCCTCTCTATAGGTTCTTTGTGGCCGGTTAATGAGTCACCAACTGCACCTGTGTATAAAGTAATGTTGTAGACTGCGGACAGGTTGGTTCAGAGCTCTCCATTATATAAAGCAGAATTTTTCCACAAGGCAATCCTAGTTCAGTGTCCACAGCAGCTTCTGGAGCGATCATGTGATTCATGAGCAGATGGAGGCTGACAGTTGAATTATAACATTATGACACACAATATTTACCAAGGCGTGTGCATGTATGTATGTTTTGTTTTGGTTACGTAGAAGTGAATCATTAAAATGTCATAAATGATCCATATCAGAATAATCAAACAATAATAGTGGTCTGCTCATTATACTGTAGGTCAAGACGGGCCCACCAAACATTACTATCTTGGTATTTGTAAGACTGTGGGAAAAGAGTTCAGCCCTTTTACTCAGGATACCCCTATTGTGATTGTGTAATGTCGCTGCTCTCTCTCGCTCTCTCTCATACACACACACACACACACACACACACACACACACACACACACACACACACACACACACACACACACACACACACACAGAGCTCATGGGAACTAGCTGGTAAACAGGGTCACTCAGAACAACAATCTAATCTGAGCTCCAGCTCCAGTAAGAAGCCAGAGCTGGATATTATGTTCAGCGGCAGCAGAGAGTCAGATTGTAAAGGTCATTTTGAAACGGATTTATTAAAGGTCTGAGTCAAACATTACCAAAACAGCTTGTATAAATATTCATATTCAGTCATACTCATGATACAAAAACATTCATAGCAGAGTTATCAAAACAGTAGTAGTAAATGTAACATACAAACAGGTGTCATTCTAAAGGCAGAAGGCATGAGGTGGTTCATATGGCTCTGTTACTGCCTCTACGCTTAACTTTATCGCTACATTCACGACAATATCTGGAAATGGTCCAATAGTAAGTCAGCAATCGTTAGTGTTGGACCTGGCCACACACACACCCACACAGTCTATACTCTGTCACTGGTGTGTGCGCTGCCTTCGAGCTGATGAAGAATCATTGACTTCAGAGCGCTGTACCTGCAGAGGTGAGAAATGACACGAAATTAAAAACTCTGGCATAAAAATAAAACTACTGCACTTATTTGGTCTCCTTCCTGACAATATGTGTGTAATTACTTACAATAACGATAACAATAGCACTGTTTGTGCTAATTACGTGTAAACACTAGTCCAGATGCCACAAGTCAACATAACATGAATATAAAGGGCAGGGTTTCTGTGCTGAGGCCACAGTCAGACCAGTTAAATCATTACACAAAGCTGCAAAACAGTGCTTTCCAGGAAAGTCTTTTGGCTTAGCTAGTTAACTTAGTTATAGTCTTGACTTACTTTTTGGTCAGTTTCTTTATCTCGCGTTCTTCTTCCTCTTTAAGTTTCTTTACAAAGCTGTCTAAAACAGGAATCTCAAACTTTATGTATTGGGCGACCTAAGAAGAAAAAGATTTAGACATCATCATGAGTGATGCTAAAGTGTAAGTAAGTAAAGTCAGTGATACTAACAAAACTCCATAAATCTATTTTAAAACACATAACCTTCGGCAACAAAAATAAAATCCTCATCCAACAACTGTGTTGGGACAGACGAAGAAAAACTAAGAAACAGACTTTTTTAGATTGCTTTGTAAAGCTTGACCTTGTTGCTATCGCTGAAAATCCTTCCAGAAACAATCATTCTATATTTTTATCACCCAGTAAAGTGCAACACACAGGAGATCATCTCAGCCTATTGTTACATCAGGACCCAAACAGGATATCTTTACTCAGCTTTCTAAATTTACCCCGACATTGTCATTGCTTCATTGTGCCGTTTTAGGCCCTTGTTGAGAATTACACCAGAAACGAAACAAGGTCACGTATCGCGAACAGCTCGAAGCCCGGACTCACATCGTACGTGACTTCCTCACCAAGGTCCGACTCCATGATGAAGATCTTGGATATTTTCTCACAGGGCCCATAAAGCACACGCGCCACCAGCGGGTACTCGCCCTCCCTCAGACGGGTCCGCTCTGCAAGGTCACAACCAAACACTGCAGCTCATCGAAGCACGTTTATATGGATGAAACACGGGAAATGTTCTTACCGCCGGACTCGTGCACTAAGTAAAGCACAAACTCTTCAGATTTATTCTCCACCTTCAAAGACACAAATACAGATGATGTTTATCGGCTTCTACGTGAAATAGAGGCCACTGTCTGACTGCTCACCCTAAACTTGTGTAGCAGCAGGTTGAGGACTTGACCGGTGGTCATGGAGCTGTTCACGCGTACGTTAGTGACTGTGCCAAAGGCCGGGGTGAACACCGATGTCTGAAAGCAAGCAGAGCAAACGGCCGGTAATCTAATAGCGGGAGTACACAAAGTACTTGAAGGCCTTAGAGACTCCAACAGGAAGTGCTGGACTTGAACGCTGTGGAGATTTAGAGCAGGAAATCTCCAGTGGAAAGGAAACTGCTCAGTCGCAGCTGGAGCGTGTTCAATAACAACACACACACACACACACACACACACACACACACACACACACACACACACACACACACACACACACACACACACACACACACACACACACACACACACACACTGGTACAGTTCAAGTGGCACATTAATGAAGCGGGCAGCGGGCTATTGTTAGACACACCCACACAGGAAAGCTCTGCCCTCTGCACCTGGAGATATGTCAACAACGGGATACATTAGAGTGAGCCCGTCCAATGTTTGTGTTCTGGTCACCTTGTGGTTGTAGAAGTGCCCGTTGATTGAGA
Source organism: Betta splendens (assembly GCF_900634795.4). Taxonomy (NCBI): domain Eukaryota; kingdom Metazoa; phylum Chordata; class Actinopteri; order Anabantiformes; family Osphronemidae; genus Betta; species Betta splendens. Next base: position 10,628,306 of record NC_040895.2, read on the forward strand.
ACCTGTGTGTGCGCAGGCGCTGCAAGTCTCTGGCAGTGTGAGTCTTTAACCTCCTGTGAACCCGCACGAAGGAAGCGTCACTCCTGGTTCTCAGTAACTGAGGCGAGTCCTCGTCCTCCACACACGTGTCACCGCCTCAAGGATTCGCATGAACAGAAACAGACGTCCGCAGCTATTTTAGTTTTAACTTAAAAAGCCAGAAAGTCATTATTTGATGATCTGGCAAACAGTTAACAGGGTGGACATGAAGAACCAGTCAGATGCCAGTAACTGACAGGAGATCTGGCCGATCATCTCTGCCTGAGCTCTGGAAACGCTGAATGAAGCACTTGTACGGCTCTAAACAGCATGCAGGTGTAATCTGCATTACGCGTGTGTGTGTGTGTGTGTGTGTGTGTGTGTGTGTGTGTGTGTGTGTGTGTGTGTGTGTGTGTGTGTGTGTGTGTGTTGCTCACCAGCTGGTCCAGTCTCTCTGTTCAGCGTGTTGTTGTTTGACTCGGTTGACGGCTGCTTTGATAACGAGCATCTGTCGTTCCTGTGGAAAAGAGTTAAGAATTAAAATGCTGACAGGAGCTGTGACTCCGACAGCTTCTAACTGAAGATAGACCTGTTTTCCAGGTCTGCCTATGCTTAAAGTATTAAGAGATATTAAACAGTTAAATAGGTTTGTGATTAGCGGGATTAAATTATGCTACACGCTGATCCCTATATATTGAAAACACCCTCATGCGCCCCCACTGAGCTCTACTTTATCAGCACTGTCATCAAACCTCCTGCTCTGACAGGAGGCTCCACACTTTGCTCAGCCACAGTAAATGTTACTCTGTGGTCAGAGCTTTGGCCGATGTTGTGTAACAGGTCCCTGTTGTCGGCCAACGCCGGCACGTCTGTGTCAGGCTGGACCGGGTTGTTACCGGTTGAGCCGGAATCTTTCGTTGTCATCATGCATCTGGAGTCTGATTGGTCGACGGAGGCCCCAGTAGATGTTCAGCAGGCCCTCAAGGATGAGCCCGCCGTCCTCCTACACACACACACACACACACACACACACACACACACACACACACACACACACACACACACACACACACACACACACACACACACACACACACACAGAAAACAATAAGCCGTGCTCTGATGCTCTGAGAGGATTTCCTGCCCCAGCGGCTCAATATCAGGTGTACGTGCAGGAACAGCCGCGCACGGCTTCACCGTGAATCCTCTGATCTCGGACAAACTCTGTGAGGCTTGATCAGACGGTTTTACAGAGGACACGGGTGAAGTCACGTCTACCAGGTCAGCAGTGATGACAACACAACGTCGGCTGCTCCGGGTCACGTACACTCGAGTTCTATTAGCTGATACGTCATTTAGCGGAAAGAGGTCACAGCACTTTATAAAACTAAAGATTTGTTGTGTAATGGTCTCCATGTGAAGCCTGACTTTTATACTACTCTATAATATATATTATAATATAACATAATGATGTTTATGTTTTAGTGTTTTATTATCATTGTGTCACGTATCAGATAAAATGATAATAAGGCAAAAACAGGTTTCATAGAAGCCAAATAAACAGTTGATGGAGCTAATCTGATTCTTCAGAGTGTCTGGGATCGCTTTCATATTTATATTATTCTTTTTTTATGTGGAACACTGGTCATTTTATCAACAGCAGTTAGGAGGGAAAGGAAAGGTGGTATTTTGGAGGTGTGTCACAATGTTCCCAGGGCTTCATTGTTTCTGGAACATAAACATTAGAGCAGCTGCACCACTGGACCTCACTAACCCACCACTCCTGTGCTTCCTGAACAGGCATGAACACGCCCTCACACACACACACACCAATGCGAGTAAGGTCAGCGGAGCTATTTTTGGAAGTGCTGCGAGTCATGCTTCTGTGTGCCCCTATAAAGCCTGGACACGCTGTGGTCCAGCCAGACTCAACTGAGCTGACCACACTTCACTGTTTCTCTCTTTGGGACCTGACACGCACACATTAAAGGTGAGAATGCTTCTTTTTGTTCTACTCCTCGATCATCAGCTTCAGTTTATCCATGTCTAAAAACTAATTTCTTCTGTTAAACATAAGTTTGCATCTTTATCTTCTATTTGTTAGTGTTGACGGGATAGATGAAGACTAACTCACTTGTTTTTTGTTTCTTCCTCAGCATGAAACGCAGGCGGTTGCTCCCCCTGCCTCTCTTACCCACCATCACGGAGACGCTGGAGGACCTGCCTGCCCATCCTGCATCCTCCCAGCCTAACCAGAGCTCCCAGTCTCTAGAGGACTACATGGCTAGTATCCAGGCTCTTGCCCTCCCAGTTGAGGCCCCCTGCTGTGGCCCGGTCCGACTGCAGAGGTCCCCCAGGCTGCGACAGTTCTCGAAGGCTCAGATGAAGATGTCTGCCTCTTCCTCACTGCCTCGCGGTTCTCCCCGCACACTAAGGACTTCCAGACTAAACAGCACAGAGGATGCTTCCCTCTGCAGGGGGAAAGACCCCGTAGACTGGCTCTTTGGACAGATCAGGACTTGAACTGCTTCGGTTGTGGGATTTCCTGTCAGCACTTTAGTGGAGGATCTCAAAATCTGACATGTGACATGAACCAGCTTTGTTTATGAAGATCAGAAGAATAACCGCGACAACAACACAACATTGGTTGGGATCTATAATAACCGAATGAACACAAATTTGCCACGTGTTTTGTGAGAAGAGTGTTTTATTTAAGTCTGTGCACTGTTTACAAGATATTTGTTTCTAATAAAAACTAAAATAATTATACTTTGTTCACTCTACTTACTGTTTCTGTATTTACTCTAAGTGCTAAAAATATAATTGATCAATCTTTCAATCAATTTAGGCCAAACTATTCTTTTCTGTTAAACTAAACTAGATCTTGATCAGATCATTTAAGCCTAAAGGAATGCGTATTGCAGAGTCTAATTTAGGGTATAGTATAGTAGTATAATAATTTTCTTTTTTTTTCAGCAGTACACAAAAGTAATGATTGATTTTGCAGCTCCAACATCACAGTAATGTGACATGAAGTGAAACTCCTTCTCCCATTCCAATAACCTCTAGTGACCAGCTGCAATAAACACATTCCAAAGTTCCTGGTAATAATAACACTGGGAATTATCTCATAATAATATGTAATGACATATGAATCAAAACCATTTAGTTGCTATTTAGGTACAAGTACTTTTTTTAAATTTTATTAGTATTTTAAAAAGTACTTACTAGTGAGCTATAGTTTACTGGTAACACCTAGTACAAATATTCATGAAATACTAGCCTTTGTGTTTTAGTGAGGTTAGGGATCTGCCACTGCTACAGACCAACCACACCGCTGCCACCTAGTGGCCACCAGGCGGTAATACAGCGGTCACGTTTTAAACTAATAATTCCTCAAAGCAGCCGCCAGGGCGAGCTGCGTATCCATTCTGGCACTGGATCCTGGGCAGACATGAACAGACATATGTAGTCAGCCTCTCCTGTATTCAACAAGTGCTGACTTGGATCATACCTTAATTATTTAACTGCGCAACAATATGATCTGTTTAGGAATGGGGTGGTTTGCAGCCCTTTTAACCACTTTGCTGAAGTGCTGTTAGGCTACACAGTCAGTGCTCAGGCGCTACATGTCAAAACTCCAGTAATTAGTATCTAGGGATGTGTTTTAACTTGTTGGAAAGTGGATTTTGCTCTGGATGTGGCTGATCCTTTAACTCAACAACCCCCGTTCTCCCACAACATGACTAACACTCACCTGACTACACCTGTACGGAGTGATCATCATTCACACCTGTCAGGTGTGAGGCCAACGCGATCACCGTAAAGCTCTGTCTAAGAACGGGGGTTTGATTGATTTAAGTGATTTAAACCAATTAAGCACTTGGGATAAAATGTGTCTTTAATTCACACAGTCGCTGTATTTTCTACAAATTCACATTAGGAGTTTCCAGATTTTGTCTTAGGCCAGCATCCAAACCACGAATGTCACTGCTGCGCAGTGTTTTGTCCCTTATAGCCACAAATATCTGGTGAGTCAGGCCGACTAAGCTTTGGCCTCATTTGTGTTGATGTGGCTCCTACTGTGCCACTATAACATTTCATACAGGAATTACTAAAGTAATTGGGGAAGAAGAAGATGATTCAAGTTGCGAGCTGTGGTCTCAGCCAACAGTGAATTCAATTAGTTAGTTAGTGGGAGACAAACTAAATAAACTACATATCTTTAACACTGTGTGAGTATAGAATGTGTTCATCTGGGTGATGTGATGCACTAATGACAACTTCACAAACGCTGCGCTGAGACACCCTGCCAATTATACGTTCCCTCCTGCTGGTTCAAATGTGTAAAAGCAATGTGCATTATCAGATGTTTTTCCTAAACTGATTGAGAGGAAATTGACACAGCCTTAACAAAGCTGTCTGTATGGATTCAGCAGCATCTGGAGCCTTTTACTTGCTTAAGATAATGCTTAAGGAAGTAATGTCTTGTTTTCAGGGCTTCGTTTCTTTAATTAGATGTAATATTGACTCAGGTTCGTGCGGAAATAAGCCTGACTGCTTGGACGACCTTAGTGACTCTAAGTTTGAACAGCTTGTCAGCTTGTTCTTCTTTATTCTGTGGTAACACTAACTTCTAGATCAAAAAAAGCATGTAGAAGTTTGAAGTCTGAAAGTCCTGCTCTCAGTCATTTATACTGACGCTGAAAAAAGACCAAAAAAAGACTAGTTGATAATATATCGGAGGCAGTGTTTCAAAATGCTGTTAGAAGAAAAATGTTACTGTCGTTGAGTCAGTTCACCCCCAAAGGTGAAGATAATTTTCTCCAGGTGGAGTAACAGTGTGACGTCGGTGTGCTCATCAACCCTGTGCAGTGAACTGGAGCGACAGGAGACGCTCCATCACTCAGTAGGTCACTTACTGCTGCGCCGCAGCAAGAATTATGAATGGGAAAAAAAAGGTTAAATTTACCCCAAATTGTTTTGCAAATGACTGGACAAACAGGATGCAAACGCGTAGGCGGATTGTGGGTTCATTGCAGCAATGGCAAAAATTTCTGCCCGGTGAGCGTTGCACAAGTCTGCGCTGTGGGTTAATGTGAGCTCGAACTGAACTGGGGCAAGACACGGCGCAAGACACCAAACCTGATCTTCTGCTCAGCCCCCACTTCAGTCTGAACTCCTCCACTGTCTAAATATTGATCTCACCTGTTGCTAGAGACTCCAATGTGAGAGAGCCAGAGTGTCCTCACGGATCCGATCGACGGGGAAATATGAAAAAGCAACGCGGGCAGGAGCAAACTTGTTGTTTTGTTCGACTGCATCCTGGAGCGGCTGCGTTATTAACAGCAGTCTCACTGCTCCACGCTGCAGTGGCCTCATCTGGGTCATCCTACAAGTCTGGACTGGACCTACAGAGATTAGCTATTAGTGAAATGACACGTTTCCACAGTGACTTTCATTCTCAGCAGAGTTAAGAAAATACACTGTCACAGTCCTACATTCAGCTTCACATGATCTAATGGAAAGTTCCAGTGATGAACCACCATGTTGTTGTTCTTATACTGTGACATTATGATGACTTCTCTTCAATGTTTTCTCATCTAATAACATTATCCATCCTTTCACCGCACGCAGTCTACCGTACCTTTAAGTAAAAGCTGTGGCTGCTCCCGCTTGCACTGCATTTACTCATATGTATATTGTACTGTACATATATAAGGCTCCGGTCTGTGGGGGAGTTTCCCAGTGATACACCGTAGTGAGTCTGACTGTAGGCACCAAAGCGAGGGGCAGACTGTGACCACCCTGCCCTGCTAGCCAACACAAAGGGGAAGTCCCAGCCACGGAATACATATCAAACAAATAACCAGACAGACCTCAACAGCAAAATGTTTACTAAGGCAGGACTTTGTCCAGCAGCCAGTGTATACGGCTGAAACCTGAGACCCCAGTTCTGTTAATTTTGTGGGGAGCGGGGGGGTTTCTGTGGTGTTACAGCACTTTGGCATGTTGGCCAAAGCCCAAGAATGTCAGGTCTGTGCTCAGGACTGCAGCCCGACTGGAGGCCCGCTGATTTCATTGAATGCCAGTTAAACGAAGGCGAATCACACTGGGCTCGGTTTTGGTTTGAGTGTGACGCGCTCACGTGGTGGAACCGCTCCTACCTCACGGGTCCTCAGCTGGAAGTTTTTCCCCTCATGGTAACAGTTGTAGGTCCTCAGCAGTGATAAGATGTCTGACCTGAGTGGACACAGGATTAAAGAAGGAAAGATTGGGCCTGATGGGAGCGATGGACAAATGTGTGTAATCAAACAAATGACCTGCTACTTACTTTGGTATCAGTTTCTCTTCACTGAATTTCACGTGGGTCCGACGTTCGTCCATTCTGACGCAAGCCCAGCTGTGAAATAAGCATTAAAACAATTACCATTAACATTATATTCTCACTAATTATTAACGGAGTCATCTGATCATCAAACAACACAAACCCTTGGCTTCACGCATAACAGATCATTTTCCTTTTCCTATATTTCATGTCCTTCTGACAGTGAAACAAACCACACACTGACTCTAACAGCACGATGTGTGATGTCGACTAATGACTCAGTCACCGAAATGATGCACATGCGAGAAACAACCCTAATTATTCCCTGAGTAAATTCCTTCCACCAGGAGCTTTGAAAACGCAATTAAAGGCATAGAACTGATAGAAGAGCATGACTTCAAAGTGTCATCATGTTTCCTTTCTATTTACCATAATGTCGAAATGAAAACTGGTTAAAAGCAGGACAATGGAATTATGGGAAATCACAGGATATAGAGGTAGTTGATAAAAACAACCTCTGAACAAAGTCTGGAAAACAATAGACCCTGTTGGATCATTCAAGGACAATCCCTATGTATTGTCTATATATTGTGCTAAAGTCACTTATTTCTTATAAACAAGTATTTCGAAACATATAGTATATAAAATATTTTAGCAGTATCAAGAATCAGAGCAAAGTCATCTTTGAGGCACAGTTTCTTCAAAACATCCAGCCATTATAACATCGGTGTAATGAAGCACATGAAAATAGAAAGGGAAAGCCATTCATCACTGCATCCTTCAGGCTGTGGAGCTGCAGCAGCACCAGTGTCCCTGATCCATGCATCCTGAGTCCTGCATCCTGATATCAGAGGGAATTTCCTGGTTTGGAAAGCCCAGCAGTGACTGAGCGGGAGGGAGGAGGAGCCGGGGTATAAAAACAGCCGCACGTGGCTCAGGGGCTCAGCATTAACGCTCAGCTCGCTCCCAGCATGAAGCTTCACCACCGGTCGGTGTTTCCACTCGCTGCCCTGGGCTTTTTCTGGGTGCTGGTCACAGGTAGGACTTTTTTTGGTGTGTGGGAAGCATGGATGGTGGGATCTAGTTCTTGTGTGTAAGCATGTTAAGATGCAAGGGAGGTGAAAGGCGTGAATGAGAAACAATGAGCGTCCGGTTGTCGCATGTCACATGTAATTGACCTGTGAACCGGATACTGTGTCTGTGCAGTGAGGGAGTCAGGCAGCACGTTTGTTCCGGGAAGATGTCTGTGTCCACAAACGCAGCCAGGAGTCAGAGGACAACTCGCAGACCTGAAAGTCCTCCCCAGAAGCCCCAGCTGTCACATAGTCACAGTCATGTGAGTCCCACTACCGGGAAGTCGCGCACGTTCGCGCCCGCACATCTGGAGCGCTGTGACTAATATCTTGGTCTGCTCCTGTTTTTCAGAGTGACGCTGAAGAACAGCAGTCAAGTGTGTTTGAGTCCAGAGTCGCCGATGGGCAAGCAGCTTATCCGCTGCTGGAACAGGTGAGACTCAGCGGACGCATGAGCTGTGGAAGCCTTTCATCAGCTTAGGAGGAAGCGAGAGGGTTTGTCAGTGGACCAGGGGATCGTGTGGTTCGCTTTATTGTTGTTAGACAGACGATCCCGTTCACTCGCCGAGCGGTTCCTCCCACGTTTCCTGCAAATCACAGCCAACGATATCGTGTTTGTTGTCGAGCCAGTTCTTGCGTATTGACAAAGCTCTGAGCTGCACATATTTTGTACTTGTGTGTGCGCTTCACACAGTAACACTCTTATGATTCTTAAGAACACACCTCATAGTCAAAGTTGTATTTGTACATGTCTAAATGAGAACGTTCAACATAAAAGCTAATATTTATCTATTTAATATTTAACTACTCTTTCACTGCCTGATACAAACGTCCGTGGTATGTTGTGTTTTCCAGAGCGCACAGGTTGAATCGTGACATAAAACCCTGTCTGAGGAGGAAGAGAAGAGGTGGAAGGCGCCGGGCAGCCCGGCAGAGGACACAAAGACACAACAGGAGGGCCTCGTCCTAAACCCCTCACTCAGCCTGACTAAAAACCTGCTGATTTTTGCCAAAGCGTGGACTCTTCAATCCAGGCAACTGTCTGCCGGCCTGGCTCCAAGTCAAACTCTGTTTCTAGGCCAGCACTGGGAGGGAGCTTGAAAAAGACTGACGACCAAATACTGAGCCCTGGTGGCTTTTTATATGTCAATAGCTTTAGCTTTAACACTATTAAACGGTTTGTGTTTGTGTATTTTTATTGTGTGTGTACAGCAGGAGAAGCTATATGAACGCCTTTATTTTTATATGAATGTGGGCATTTTTCATATTATTTGGTAAAATAAAAACAGAAGATACGAGTCTGCACTGTGTGAACTGATCCTTTACGTTAGTTACAGTTAAAACACAGGTTTCCTATTTTAAGCTGGAGGACGGGAACGTCGATGACGTCTTTGGCAGGATATAAGAAGCCACAGACACTAAACCACTGTGTCTGCTTCAGTTAATAAACCACAGGAGGTGGACAAAAAAGTCTCAGTCAAAACATCTGCATAAACATCTCTGAGCTTTAGGAGCAGTGCCCTACAGAGGGTAGGTTTCCTGACAGTGGAGACACCACTGTGACTGTGACAGCTTGTAATGTTTTATAGTTTTATGGACTATTGTGCAGTGTTACAGGCAGAGCTGCAGCTTCAAACCTGCTCACTCTCAGATTTCTTGTAAAGCACGTGACCTAATAGATCCCAGTGGTGCAAGACTGAGCACACACACACACAAACACACACACATTAACACACACATTTTTGCCAGCTTTTTCCCTGCACCAACTCAATCTGGGTAACAAAGACAAGCTCCAACCTGATATCTAATCCAGTTTGGGGCATTAAAGTGGACCGCTACTAAACTGCCGTGTCATCCAGTGATTATTTAACGCTTTATTTCACATGGGTCGTAAGACGGAAAGTGAAAGTAAAGCGTTCAATAAAAACGTCTTTGTCTGTGTAGCCAGCAGGCAGGTTAAGAGATTTCTCCTGTGACCTTTAGGTTCATATTCATCAGTAATGGAGCTAAAGGAGAAACTGAGCGGACTTATGACAGTTATGAAGATCACTACATCCAGCACAGGAACCCTTAGAGGTCACTGTAAATAAGTACTTTCTTCAATTTCATTTTGTACATTACTCCACCCCATGTACTGATCTGTCATTGAGCTCTATTTCAACCAACAACAACGCAACGGGAAAACACCAAATAGGTGTTTAAAAAGTACTTTTAGTGCTTTTAATTGGGTTATATTTGCCCTGCAGTATAAACAAAACTTGAAAATAAAAGCATGATCAAATCAACTCCAATCCTTACTTTTACTAACTGCTACTAATGTTTTTAGATTCACCAGCAACACACGATTCTTACTTTTATCTTAAACCTGCTCTGTAGTGTGAACTGACAGTGCATGCTTATACTTAAACACTTGCTTCATACTGACAGTCCCTGAAAAAAGTGCATGAGTGACCACAAGGTTTATGTTACAATGGCTCCACCTGGTGTTTAATGTGAGATGTTCACTGAAACGCACATGTACTGCATTTTAACTCACAGAGAAAAGAAAATAATCACTGATTGAGTGTTTTAAATTTTTAAAATTTTTTAAATTTATGAACCTGGTATCACGCTCTCAGAACCAGAGCCCACACGATACAGGGTGGTGATATTACAGGTTTCACCAAAGCACTAATACCTGATTTATTTCTGTAATTTTGTCAGTATTTAGTGATTTATTCGTTAGGTGGTTCTTTTGCATTTCTTGCAGGCGTAATAGAAGCCTGTTCAAAAAAAAGGAGAATAAAGAAGAGAAAAGTGCTTACGTGGACATTCAGAGTAACCACACAAATCAGGAAACACACTTCCTTGTACTAGCCACACGACTGTCTGACTGGGAAGTGGTGTCTGGGAAGCGAGGCACAGGTTTTGCTAAACAATGGCGAGTGAACACAAAAGCTGGAAGGACTTTGAATTTTCAGTCCCACTGCTGCTCCTCTTACTGCAGCTAAAGACTTATTTGACGCATTTGTTTGAGTTAATTACTGAGATGGCAGCATTAGTGACCTCCCTTCACCTCCACTCTGAGCCAAGGAGGCTGCAGATAGCGTAGACGCATAATAGGACAGTCAGTCAATCTCTCATACATATTAAAATATAATAGCACCTGCATGAATATTCCAGTGCTTAAAAGAGTCCAGTCTGTCATCACTATTATGAATTATTCAGCTACTACAGCCAAGCTGATAACATAGGGGTCACTGGATGGAACGATGCTCAGATTATGGTGAAAGGGGAATTTACATAGTTTGCCTTTTCTCTTCTTACCTCTCTTCTCCTGTCTATTCCCGTGTGTGTGTGTGTGTGTGTGTGTGTGTGTGTGTGTGTGTGTGTGTACTGCGCTCCCTCGGCGGACAAAGAACCCTCGTTGCAGGTCTCCTAATTGGGGATTCGCATGCAATTATCGCACCTACACCGGCAGCTGCGCCTGAAGACGATCTATTCCCACCAGTGAAACACGTCCAGCTGAGCTACAAATGACGCCGAGGATGCCGGAACATACGTGTATATAATATAGCCGGCAGAAAAGTGTAAGATGAGAGGCAGACGCCAATTGGACGCGCATTGGAAATCAGACCGGAACGTGCCTGCTGCAGATATCACCGTATGGACCAGGTTGCACTGACAGGAGGAAAGTTTATCACACAACTCGCCACCACCTTAACACCTTACGCTGTACGCCGCCATGACATCCTACATTATACTTATTTCCCGGTTAAACTGCGCGATTCCCTCCTATTAATATTACAATAACAACCAGTCTGGTCTCACCATAGCAGACTGCGTCCTCCGTCTTCTTCCGCGTATCCACCAGCGATGTTATCCCTCACACCGTTTATCAGCCTTCACGCTGCCCTTGAAGTGCGGCATTCAGAGCCGGAGCCGAGCACTGACACTGGGACGAGCCAATGAACAGCGAGCAGGGATACGCACCAGCCAATCAGCATCGAGCGAAGGCGGGCGAAGCGAGTAAAAGCTCAGCGGTTAAATACCTCTGAGATTTTTTACCCAGCCTCATCAATCACGTCAGAGTTTCAATTCCTCGCTGCCCAAAAAAATCAATTCGCTAATAAAAACAATGAAATCAATTGTACAATATGTTTTTATTCTAATGTAATCTTGTGATATTATGAAGTTTATTATCAAAGCCAGTAAAGCACCAAGTCTTTTTTTTCCATCTCCAGAGGAAGAAGACGATTCTGGTGAGATTTATTACACCCATCCTGTTTTGGAACCTGGATTTCCCATCTATAGGAAACTATTGTAGGACGGAAACAACCTGAAGGAAGTCTCTCTCTCTCTCTCCCTCGCTCTCTTTCTCTGTCTAAATAGGATTTGTATTTTAACGCACAGAGGGGAAGTAAGTTGTTCCAGCAGCTGATTAACTTCCCCCACAGAAACCAGCTCATACTAAAACCTAACCCGAGGGGACTGGACATACCAGTGTCCGTTTCCTCTCTACTGAGACAATCAGCTGCTAATTCAGCAGAGATTCCGTCCATGAAAACAATGCATGCCTGGTGTGTCCACTCCTGCTTGAATAAACATGTTGTGGCTTTATTATAACATTAAATGACACGCATCTACTACATAAGAATCACCTGCAGGTGTGTTTTTACACGTCTGCTGTCTGTTGGTATTGATTGCGTCTTCAGTTTTGGATGCGGCAGGGATGGAGCCTCTTAGGGCTACAGACAGTTCAGTAAACAAAGGACCGGGGGAATACAGTGCGTGCAGCGTGGATCTGTGTGCGTGTTGAACAAAACAATATTGATTTATGACCTGAACAAAAGAGCACTGTTTGTATGGAGAGCTGTATCATTTGTACCATGACAGAACACCTGATACTGTTACTACAGGATGTTCATACCTTGTGTTATCACAAATGGTTTTTTGTAACACTTGCGTTTGAAACTGAGACCTATTAATAATATTAATACACCGTGTGTGTTATTACTGCATGAATGCACACATTAGATGTGTTTTAGTAAAATGAAGACCCACAGTGGTGCTGCGGTGGGCGATCCAATGTTTCCCCCATTGCCATAACAGCAGGCTCTCCTCCCAAAAGCTCCGTCTCCATGGTCACCGCAGGCACGTGACCAACGCACAATGAAAAGACCTGGATGTGATCGACGCACACGGCACCTGCGCGAGCCTTTAACGCTGCCACTCACATTCACGCCCATTCTCCCCGATGCCGACTGAAAGAAACAGTTGATCTAATTCATTAGCTTATGAATAATGCATGCTGCACTAACTGGATTGAATTGCTGGGCATTAACGTCAATCAGCTGACGGCTGTGCAAAAGCAGGTAATCAGACTAAAAGCCAACCCCCCACATTTAAGTAAAATGTTTTAATTTATTTAATAGAATGAATTTACACATTATAAGATATTTTCAAAATTAATATATTATTTAAGTAAAAATATATAAATCAGTGGAACGTTTAACAAAAAATCCAGGAGTGTTTATCTTGTAGTTTTGTAATTACATAAAATATCAAGAACATTATAATTCTACACTGTAAATAATGCTATGTTTCGGCTGTGAATACATTGCTTGTGCCTTTCATTGCATGACTCTAGTCAGTGCATTCTGTTCAGTCTGTAATCATAGGCACAGTGTCTGAGGTGGCGTCTGCGTCCTGGTCACAGTAGGCGTCCAGCTCCTCCAGCTCTCTCTCCACAGGCTTCTCTCCACGTCTGAACCAGATCAGCCGCCTTTCTCTCCTGGCCGTCCTCTGCCTGCCCGCCTCTTTGGCTGCTTCCACCTGCTCCGGGTCCAGCATGGCCTGGACGCTCTCGCTCCTGTCTCCGAGGCCGATGCAGAGGTCTGGGGTCGGTGGGGCGATCACCCCTCCTCTCCGGCCCGTCATCACGTGGACGAACGACAGCGCGCTCCCCGAGGCCGTTCTCTCTGTCGCACAGACGGTGGTGAGGCGTTGGTCGCTGTAGTTCTCCGCTGCTCCTCTTGGACACTTTGCCTTTTTTTTCTTGCTCAGTATGAAATTAAAAACAGCCGTCACCAGCAGCATTATCCCTGAAACCAATGAGTGTTTTGTTTCAGGTGCATAATGAGACATTTTACATTTTAGATGTTCTCATCAGCATCTGCATCTATGCAGGTGTAACGCATACTGAAATTAGAAATAGTGCAGTATCTGCTATGCCATTTTACCTGGGATTATTGCATGCCATACCAACACAGGGTGCAGGAAGCAGACCACCGACATGATGGAATAATAGAGAAATTTATGGAATCCTCCAATGGCGGCCAGCTTTCCCCACAACACAAAGAGCTTCCAGTCTGGAGGACAGCTGGAGATAAGGAGAAGGATGGTGGAGTGAGACAGACTCTTGCTTATGCAAACAGCAGGGGATCTTTAATTCAAACAAATTGTATCATATCTGTGAGGACAGAAAATAATAATAAGAACTGAAAATATCTGTGGGCTGATTCCTTCCAGTAGCTGTGTGTTAGTTTGGATGAGCCCTGAGAACTGTAGTGTAACAAGAGTCTCATCACAGATGTTGCATATGTGTCTACTTACGGCAGACACACGATCAGGAGCGCGTCCACGAAATAGGCCAGTTCAAACATCATGATGCAAACAGATGACACGCTGGGGGGAGACACGGGAGCAGAGCCAGATTACAGTGTGAATGCTGAAGTCATCACATCTGGGTAGTAGCCCATGACAGAAACCACAAACAGCTTTCATTTTATAAATCTGGTGTATGCTCAGCAGTCTGATAACTGTCTAAAAGTGTTCCCAGACCAACTCGGGCCTATCTCTAAAGCCTGATCACTGAGTGTGCATGTGTGTCCGTTTGTGTGTGTGAGTGCAGCATTCAGCTTCTGTGTGTGTGTGCTGACACAATAAACAATTTTGTATTTCTGGCCTCTTTTGGGAAAGCGATCGACTGTGGGACACAGAGAATAAGTGACAAGAGAGACTCCTTTCTGCATCCATGTCATCTCTCAGACTTATTGCTATCGTCCTCTTACCAGTGTGTGTGTGTGTGTGTGTGTGTGTGTGTGTGTGTGTGTGTGTGTGTGTGTGTGTGTGTGTTACTGTATGAGTAAGGAAAAGTACAGTATTTTAATTGTTTTCTCAAAGCCCTTAGGCCTCACATTCTTTGCCATATTAAATCTCTGTGGTGTGTTTGTGACTCAGGAATGCCGTCAGTCAGTGCTCCTGCAGGTTTGGGGTTTGCAGTTGGTGGTGAATAAAAGTGAACACTTACAGCAGGTAGACCGCAAGGCTGCTGAATTCTCCATGATGCAGGGTCTCCACTCCCACAGCACACAGCACTGAAAAAAACACAGGATCCCTTCAGAGGTTACTGACTGTCTCCACCAGATGTCAGACTCTGTTCATGGATTTCATTAGCTAGCGGTAGTTTGACATTTGAATGAATCCAGCTGACTCCTTTTCTGGGATGCTGCTGCTTTATTGTCACATTGCTTCCATTAGCCTGCTCTTGCAGCCTTGTTGAGACAGTTGTGAGGGATTAGTTTAATTTCTGACTTTAAGCCATTTCTGTTCTAATTGAGCAATAATCATGTGCTTAACGCGACCCAGCCTGAACTCATGCTCCATGTGGCAGGGTCCAATACATGACACAGCCTATAGGAAGCTGGAGGAGTTAATGTTGGTAATGGTTACAGTAGTTTGTCATGGCCACAGAGGTCTGGTGACAGCATCATGTTGGCAGTTATCATATCACTGCCAGCAGCACTTTACAGATCACAGATGGTTTTTGCCTATGAATCACAATCGTATGAAAATTGCAGCACTTGTTTGTAAAGTGGTGACTGGACGTCACAGTGTGACACTGTGGATTTATGATGGGTAAACTGCCTTCTCTCTACATTCTAGAAGCTATTACATTTAAATCTCCAACATTAAACTCAATAATAACTGAAACAGGGACAAACTGGACTAACTCACTCTGAAGGACACAAGAGACACTCATCGTTTCTCTATGATCGTTAGTGCATGAGCATCTCGTCATTCTGTTTACGACGTGTTGTGGTTTTGTACCACAGTAACTTAGAGGTTTTCACCTCTTGGCAGGTTCAAATTAAGCCAAGCTGAGAAGCTATTGGCTTGTTTTAATGGAAAGTTTAATGCATTTTTGGCAACACTGTCACTTGTTTTCGCTTGATTGTCTTTGTTGTAAAGCCTCTCTAAATGTCAGCACTGATATGAAAAGTCTGCAAAGAGTTAGAGAAGCTGCAGTGTGAACCAATCCAATTTTTTCGAATGAGGTAAGACGGTTAAATGGTGATTGCCACTAAACATGCTGAAGCAATTTCTCCTGCACGTTTACCAGAAATTCAGAGATTGTTGAATGTATTCTGGTAGTTTATGGAGTGAGAAGTATATATGAGCAGGGTCTTAACATATATGATCTCTCTGCATGCATGTCTGTCTGTGGAACACACACAGACACCGTTAACACAACACTTAGACCCAAGGTGTGAATGTGTTCACCTCAGCTCTGTGATCTGGTTGCACACTTGATTTTGTGCAGCGTGAGGCACATGTCTCTCAGTCAATGTTCAGCGCCTGCAGCTGTTTAAGTTCAAGTGAAGGGGGTGCATTTTTTCATGAAGGAGGCAGCAACCAGAGAATCATTTACCCTGTGATGATTTAATGTGGCTGAAAGAAGAAGAGGGGGGCGTGCAATTTGTACCAGAGTGCCTGAAGAAAAGAAAGTATGAAGGGACAATAATAGCAGGGATTTGTATAAGCAGCGATGTATTTATGCCACATATCAAAAAGGGTTTAGTGTTCATGAACAACACTTCACCATGTTGTTACAGGTTCATGACATCATCATGAGGCACAGGTGGAACAAGATCCCTACATTAAGCTTGTTTGAAAAAAGATACACACATAATACTTTAGAGATAGTTAATATACTAATTTTAGTATTATTTTTTAGTAGTATAATTTCAGCTTTAAACATGGCCTAATATATACATAAGTAAGCAAGTAAAATATCTAACTAGCACCAAGCTCTGATTGACCATCCTAAAAGACACAAGGACTCATTTTACACTAATTTTAATCCAGTTATGTTTATTAATCTTACCTATTGCTGTAGACACTCCCAGGATCCTGCAGGCGCTCTCCACCACAGTCCACCACACGCTCTCTGAGTTTCCCATGACCTCAAACCCGTTCCCTCTCCGCTGATTTAAAAATGTAACCTTCAGCACTTTGCTCTCTTAAATAGCTGCTGAGCAAACAGTAACTGCAGCAGCTTTCTAGACACATCGCTCCTCTCAACTGCATGGATGCTTGTTGGTTACTCCATGGCTATAATGTGGACGCATTTAAATGTTTGTGACTCAATCGCCTGTTGCTCCAGCAACTGCTAATCAGCCACACACACACACACACACACACACACACACACACACACACACACACACACACACACACACACACACACACACACACACACACACCACCATTTGCATTTTAGTAAGTCAGTCAAGGTTAAAATGTTGCACTTTGTCACTAAAGTTAGAAAATACACACTCACACACACATACTGTACACACACACACGAGCTCCTGGTAGTGGAAAAACTAAGCTACACAAATCCCCTTAAAGCTCTAACAAAGACACTTTTGTGTTTTTTTTTAAAGAAAATGTGTGAGCAGAGCTGATAAAGCTACTAAACACCGCACTGACAACACTGAAATTCAGGTCACTTCCATGAGTTTTATGTTGGCACATCCCATTTGCCGCAGCCGTGGCATTTAAAAATCAGTGCTAAATAAAAAGCTTGTGGGTTGCCAGGCTGTGAAGTCTAAATCACCCTGATCTGTGGCGGCCTGTCCAGACATGAATAAATAACCATGGGATGTTGAAAATGATTGACCAACACACAGTGTAGAACATTATCAGACTTGGATCACATTAGCCAGGAACGTATACTGTGTTATTTAAGCCATTAAGCAGTCAGCTGTGTTTATGTTTATTTGACATGCTCGCCCCTCGTAACGACATGAAAAACACTCTCATAAAACACAATTTATGTTAATAGGTCAGTGTGTGATGTGAGGGGATCATTGCTGACATTTACTGCACATGTGAGTCTGACTCTAATGGTCTGGATAAGCCAGAGGGTAGAGGAGTGCAGGCAATTGTTGATTGCCATCTGGTGAGACTGTAAATCTAACACTATACAGTCTCCTGTTTTCATTTGGTCTTTGCTGTAACATGAAGACGCATGCAAATCTCTTTTTCCAAACTCGCCTTCACCTTCCTTCTCACACCTTGCAGTCATTCCCATGTTTCCCTTCATGCGCGGTGTCCTTCAGTCCGTCTGTCAGAACCAATGAAAACACCTCTAATCATAATTACTTCAGCAACAATTGCCTTGTTTTACAACCTTTCTGTCCATATTCACCTCCTACAGGCTGTTTTCAGAGGAAGGTCTTCCATGCCTACAGTACACTGGTACAGAGGGACAGAGCGCCACCTTGTGGTGGAATATTGTTGGTACAGACATTAGAGATTTCACCAACATGATCCCAGTGATTCATGCTCCTAATGATTTTGTTGCATAATCATACTAACCAGTTAAATGTCTTGTTTCCAAGCTTTATTTAAAATTTAGACCAATAATAAAATCTGCACCCAGCATTTGCATTCCATGGATCTCAATAAGCCAACAAAAGGAACTTTGGAGGTCACATGTTAGTATGTAAGCGTGTGTTACTGTAAGTGTTAATCTTTGGCTTCACGATCATGAATTTAAGACCATGATTTTTGATGTTTAAATAAACATCATAAAATTACCCTCAGCGTCTCCAAAGATAATGTTAAACTGTCGCGTCTCATCCATTCAAGCGTGTGATTTAAGCCCAGCTGAGTCAGGAACTTTACATACTGCACAAGAAGACAATGTGATTCTAATCTGCTGTGTGTCTTCGGCACATACCACTGAGGTCATTGGCTGTTTTGCGGTGATGGTGGCGGTGAATTAGTGTCTCTCAAATGACAGCATATTGTGATGAGCCTGAACAGTGCTTCCTCGTTTTCCCCATCATCTCAGTTCTCATTGTTAGTGTAAAAACCTTCCAGGCTTTCATCTGTCGGCCTCGTCTTCACACCAGGTCACACAAAGGCTTAAAAAAACAACTCAGCCCTTTTGATCCTGAAAAGTGGCTTCAGATGAGTAAAGAATTTCTCTCCCAACAATGACAGAAGTTGTCCTGCCAGTATGGCCTGATGGTTTTACACCAGGTCATTATGTTGAGTATTCACAGGACCGTACTCTCCTCACACGTCGTCTAGTAGAAGCAAAGGGAGGGAAGGTACGAGGGCACACACGCTGTTAGTGAACAGACAAGAACTGTAAGCAATCAGAGTTTGGCGCTGGTACTGAAGAGTTCTGGTGGTTTTCTCTCTATTTCTTTTCATATGAAACAATATTTTTGTCCCATGAGTAATTATTCAGTGGTTAGAACACAGAGTCTTTAAAGAGGAAGTATTTGCCCTGTAACTGCGTGGCTGCAGCACAGACTCGGGCCCTGCTCTTCCACCCGGACACGAGGAAGCCTTCAATGTGGCCTGGCTGGGCTGTGTCGCACATGCTCCTCGGTGATTAAAATCCAACAGAGAGAAGTGAGTCTAACATGATTTAAAGTGTGAATAAAAAAATGAAAAAAAACATCATGTCCCCCATGACAATATCTCACATTGGGAAGTATGCCAGTGTAAAAAGTGTGTAATAATGAAATCCAAACGTCAGTCGTAAAAATCTGCTCCTCATTTCTTCCATGTTCCAACTCAGGAGGAGAACGAAAACTCAGTAACTTAGTCTGGCCTCTAAAGAACATATGAGGATTCCCCTAGAGACAGAAGCCTTGTGTTAAAGCATGCAGAGGTTGTTAAATGCACCACTGAGTGCCACTGATCACCACTAATTACTGTATGGAAGCTACTTTCTTCTCTTATGCGTGCAGGTAGATGAATACGCCACAATATATTCGTATCTAATTTCTCAGATACTTGACCCCAGCATGTTTCCAGGTGGATCCCATAGAGATTAATATCTTTTTTCAAGAGCCAAGACTTTTTTTCAAAGTCAAGAGCCAATTTTTGAAGGTGTTGATGTCATTATTTACCACAGCTGGTACAATGATAACATCTCGCTCCTAGTAACTTTAGGAGGTAGGGGTTGAATGCAACACCAGTGTTTTTTATCTAAATGAATAAGAAAAGAACAACTATGACATAATTTAACATGTATTAGAAACACAGGTCATGACTGGAAACATGCTGGGAAGGTGGCTTTGATTTTTTTTAAAAAACATCCTTCAGTTCAGTCTTAGCATTTAGTTTATATAACCCATAATTTTGAAAGTCAAACTATCTCAAGCCTCAAAAACTCAAGGCCTTATGTGACCTGAAATTACAAGTTCCAATATATAATGGAACTTTATTTCAAAGCCATGTTTATGTACGTCTGTCTAGACACATGAGCTCAGACGAATGAGGATCACGTTCAAGCTTGTACATTTCTGGGTCACTAAATATCAGAGCAACGAAAGCGGAGCTTCTGTTTGACTGGTCACTGTGGAATTGTATAGACACATGTTTGGGAAAGTTTGGGATTCCAGGGGATAAAATGTCTCTGATTGGATGAAACTGGCTTGTGTCTGCATGGATTAGTCGTCCTTCACATACAAGTCTGAAACAACTGTCAACCTTGTCCTAGGACAGCTAATAAATTGAGCGATTGAGTTAAAGGTCGAGTTTAAGAGTGCAATCTTGTCTTACTTCATGTCACATTATAAACACCCAGTCATTGCTGCCCTCATATCAAACAGGGCTTCATCATCAGTTCTACATGTATGTGGCTGTGTTTCTGAGTGCGTTCAGTGGTCAGGGGGAGCGCCGTCCTGCAGCCTGGGGAAACGCTTCCATGCAGTTTTGCATTATAAGCAGCTGATTTCCCAGTGGCACCAATGCGAGCGTGCCTCAATCAAGGCCGGCCGGCCGGGAAGATCGCTCCCGCCGATAGTCAGCATAGGTCGACTGCACGCGCTTCACGCTTCATGCATATATGCAAACGGGTGTGTTTTTGCAGTCATGCATTGTGTACTAGTCAGGAAACGTTTTTTTTAAAAATGTGATTAACGTCGAGGGAACTGCATTAATGTTTTGGCTCAATTTTTGAGGCAGTGAGAATAAAATCAAACATCACGAGACAGATTTGTTACCATTATTATAAAAAAAGATAAACATCATGTGGCAGCACTTAGAATAAATGTTGCTCAGGGTACGATGAATGTTGGCCGGTGTTTTAATTCCCAAAACGTGAATTTAAATGACTATGTAGGAAAAGTAGTCCTACAGTGATATGAAAAGACAGATCTGATGATAGAAACTCAGAAATGGTTTATTCTGGCATTCACGGTCTTGTAAGGGTCAAGAAACGGTTTTCCTCCATAAAAACATTTAAGGTAAACTTCATGATTATAATGGCTGCAACATATTTGTGTGAACACCTGTCACATAGTAAATCACATCAGGAGGAAAGTTCTGCCAAATAGCTGAGTGACAACACGCCCATGATAATGTTGTTTCTTTACAGTGAAATCAAATTCTGACATGTTTTATGAGCATTCATGCAGCCACTGATTTGGCACATCTTTAAGCTGATAAGTACAAGAGGAGTCTTAGGAAAGAAAGGAGCAATCAGGCCGTTGATCCTCGATGGACGCGTTGGTGACTGATGCCACAGTGACGCGTTTCGCTCTGGCATCGGTTTGAATCGCTGCCTCTGCGCTGGTCTCCTTTCACTGCGCTCCGACCTTCTGTGAACCCGTGACCCCATTCGACCACACAGAAACGCTCCATCAGCAGAGCAGGGTCACGGCCGCAGGTTAACCTCCTGTGGAAGATGTGTGAAAGTGGTCGACTCTCCCCTTGCGATGATGACATCACGGGTGATCCTTGCTGGGAGTCGCTGCACTGGCAACATGGGTTCACGATAAAGGGGCGGTGATTTAAACACGTAAGTGGTACAAATATTGGATACGCTAATGTAAAAGTGGAGGTGTGGTGCAGAAAGTGGGAGGAGGAAGAGATCAATTTCAGTGAAGAGTGAAAGGTTAACGTTGAGGTCAGTGGTGTTCATAAAGCAGGGGGATTTGCAATTTGTGAAAAAGCCAAGCTTTCAATTTTTGGTATTACGAGAAGTGGTGACCAAGAGGTGTGGGATCCCTGGAGTCTCTTTCAGGCACGGCCATTTGTCTAAATCAAGAAAGTCAGCAGAGTAATGAGTCATGCATGAAATGAATGTTTATTCTTAAGAAAAGACACCATCCAAACCCAGAGTTTGACTTGTAAGGCAGTATGAAGAAATACAATTCTGTTATAGTAAAACTGCAACTTTTTATCGTGGGAATTGCTTGGGTTTTGTTAATTACTGGAGGTGGATGACTTGAAAGCAAAAGTAAAAATAAAAGCCAGATATTTGTTCTGCTACAATCTGGATGTGTGGTGTAACCTCTAGCTCCCATGGTCTCTTCTTTCATTTCTGATTACAGCAGCTCTGGCTTTCATCCAGACACTAGTTGTGATTTGCCTTAAAACACTGCTGCAATTCCAAATGTTTTTATCTCTGAGATTCCCTCCTACACACACACACACACACACACACACACACACACACACACACACACACACACACACACACACACACACACACACACACACACACACACACACACACACACACACACACACACACACACACCTCGACTCCCCATTCCCAGAAATCCAAAAACAGTTTCAAGTGACTCAAACACCTGATGACTTTATAGCCTGTCCGCTTCCCAACCTGTTCCTTCCAGGGGGGTCAGAATTCAGAATTCCACAGAGTGTCTCCACAGAGTGACTCCACAGCGCTCCTGACCCCTGCATCTGCTCCAGTGCGCGTCAGCCTAACTAGGAGCCAAGAGCAATAAAGACGCCTGAAGGCCAGTTTGAAGTTCTACTTACACCACAGCTGTTACCAGAAGTACAGTGAAGGATGACCTGAGGCAACACAAGTGTGGTTATCAAAATGAAACTGCATACTAATAATAATGACCCCAACACATTAAGATAACACTGACAGGCCTGATGGATGCCTCCAAGCCTTTATGCTTGTAATGCAGTACTTTTAATAACCTTGGTGCTGTTTACCTTACGGTTTTTGCCTTTTGCTTACACACTGACAAAGGAATGCTTAGACCAAAGCCTCAATACTTAAACTTCTTGTAGCACAGTGTTAAACACAGTGTAACCACAGCCTAAACACATTTTTAACTTTGCACTTTGGTTTCTTTTTTGTAACACACTTATTGCGAAACACTACACACATTAGACACTTTGTTCAAAACCAAAATCCCCTGTTATCATTGGGAAAACACTCTGTACTGTAGTCACTCACACACACACACCTGAAAACACCAGCACAAAAAACACAACACCAAACAGTCTGAGCCTCAAACAGGCCCCAGGTCAGACATGAAGGCAATGAGAGTCATGGTCATAAGCCCCGCCCACACACACACACACACACACACACACACACACACACACACACACACACACACACACACACACACACACACACACACACACTGTGGATTTTTGGTTTGTGTTTGATTGCAGTGTTTCATTTTGGTAGAGATGTGAGTTGTTAATCTCCAAGTGCTGATATCTGATTGGCTTGTGTGTAGAGTTTTGGCATAATGGGCCAAATTTTGCAAAATGTGTGTAAGCAGCATGTGTGTAAGCAAACGATCTGATATTGTGAGTACATTGGACTTATCTCTGAAGATGTTCATGCCGTGCACAGGAAATGTGTCGCATGACCTGAGGGAAATCCAATACGCTTCATTCAGGCTCCACATACCACACGCTCAAGAAAATGTCTCGCTGCCTTGTGATGCCTGCCACCGCACCTTGTCTAGATTTCATGGTAACGTTCTTTGATGGAGATCGCACTGAGATATATCCCTAAAGCCCCGACCTTTGACCTTTGGCCTCTGGCGACCACTCACAGTCTGTGAACGAGTGGCCCATGCATGACGTGGCATTGGGACAGCAGATCTCTACACGACGACTGTGTGTCTGATGTGATACTGGAATAATACGTAATATACTTTATACTTATACTTATTTATACATCTACAGTATAGAAATAAACTGAATAAAGCTGATTTCTGCTATTTCTTTACTTTCAAAAGCACAAATCTAGACACACATATATCTCCAGCTTTTCTGTAGCACACGTCACCATGTGCCAGACCTGTGCTAACTGATGCAGAGGTCACGGTGGCCCTTGTAAAAACACGTGGTAATTGCTACATGCATCATGCCTTTTGTCACGTATGAGCGAAAAAAAAAATGTTCAAAATGAGTGAGGTTCCCTCACACTTAATGTTTCTGACCTGTTTTCCCTTATCTGCATCGTAACACAAACACATGACGCAGGCCACGAGCCGGAGGACGTCACCATTTCAAACAGTGTGCGACTTTCTTCTAAGTTCTTTGTTTTGACTTTTTCTGCTGAGAAAGCAACAAAATGGTTCTTCTGGGCTTTTGGCAAAGCAGATGCTTATGTTTTACATGAACACATCACGTCAGAGTTATTGCATCTACCTACTGCAGCTGGCAGAAGAGAAACTACACTGACCTTCCCAAATGCTTATTGAAAATGACTCAAGCTTAAAATTTAGCGCTGGTTTATTCTTGTGCCCGTGCCAGAGTTTGCACCCCTGATGTCGACCATCACTTCTGCTTGACAAAACCCAAACACGCAGAGAGGCAGGCAACTCTGTTCTAGGTGAAAAAGTGCAGCTTGGCTTCACAAATTGAGTCTGTGTTTGAGATGTTTCCCCCAGGACCCCACGAATCAAGTCTGACCACAGCTTAAACAAATGCCAGACAGATAAACCCACAATGAACATCTCTCACTCCACAAAGACGCACACACAAAGCACAGAAACAATGATATTTGGAGTATGAATGAAGTATAGATAATTAACATTAAAAGGCAAAATATGAGCCTGGCAGTATAGTTACATGAGGAAACTCCTGCATTTCCTCCAGGGAGCTCATCATAAATCAGAAGACCCTTCTGGAATCCTGCTCGACCACCAGCCTTAAGCTGTTGCCGCGTGGCTGGAGCGTGATCCCAGCGGCCTCGAACCGCCACGCGTGCAAAAGCTCCGCTTGATAGTGTTTATCCAAAGGTACATGTTGGATTATGTCTGGATAAAACGGCCTTGAGCTGTCTCTGCAACAGCCCGAGCGCTCACCCAATGCTTTTTGGGGGCTGGGGCGGCAGGAAACCAGTTTAATCTATCAGGATCAGCCCATTAAGCCCCAGACAGATTCAATTAAAGGAAAAAATAATGACATCTCCCACAATAACATAGCACAGTTCGGTACTGTCTCAGACGCTCACAGATCATCATGCTCTAAACCTTTCATCTTACACTTATTCTTAAGCAGCATAGAAGGTTGTGATTTCATGCATGAAACTGTAAAAAAAAAAAAAAAAAAAAAAAACAGAAACAGAAACAGAAAGCAAACTGTCCAGCGTTGAGAATATCTTCCTCAACCTGAACCGAAGCAGAATGTTAATAGGTTTCAAATTAACATTGTTGTAGTTGTCCAAATACTTCCAAGGCTTTTTCCACGCAAACCTGACCAGCTGTGCAAATATGAAGGATTCGCCCACGGGGAGTATAACTTTCAATTCATACACGAGCCTTGTCTGTCACTGACAGACGAGCCGACGCAGATAGGGTTCAAACCCTGGAAATAAAATATGTAGAGGGGACACCTAATACATCAGGATGATAGAAAAGGCCAAGTGGAGTCTCAACCACAGACATGGAAGCAGTGGAAGCAGAGGGCTCTAATCTCTTCCAGAGGTAGCTGTCCTGCCTTCGCTTCCAATCAGAGTGAAGGATTTGGCTTGTTTTCTGGAGAGAGATGAGAGAGATGTAGATATGGTAATGAAGCTTTTATATGCTAAAGACCTTCGGTGGAATGATAACTTAATTTCTTTTCAGAATGTCCGCAGGAATGATTTAACATTTTGATATGTATGTTTATTGCTGAGTTTGAGATGAGAAGCCTGATTCCATTCATCTGTCTGTTACTCATGTGACACCAGCCAGCTGTTGGTGTTTCTACAAGGTTTAACAGAGTCACTTCTAGGCTTCAGCGCCGCCCCAAGTCGCCTCCTGTTGCCTTTGGACCGATGCTTTCCTCACGATAAACGAATTAACTGATAGCTGTATCTTGCTGTTTAGCAGAGAGACGTGAGGGTGATTGAAATTCCTCATGTATAGTCACATGACGGCTCTTTGTAGCGTTTGCTGATTAGGACGCGTCACGGCCACAGACCCTAGCAAGCAGCAGATCTCCTTTAATTGTCCTATTTGTTTGGTCTAACGTCCACAACAGACACAATAAAGCCCGCAAGCTATTCAGGCACGCAGCCACGCTCCGTCTGCGTCCTCTCATTACCAGTCACACAGAGGGCTGCGGAGCACAGCCCTGGAACAGTCCCTTTTATCTGCTTTCAACCCGTTAATAGCTACTACACGTGTGACAGTGTGATGGTGTCTCCCGCCCCTTCTTCCTCTGCCTTTTCCCTCATGTTATCAGGCCTCTTAAGCTTTCAGATAGCGCCTCGATGCCCGGACGCTTCCCAGCAGCCCCCTGGACGGCCTTCAGCCCTGCTATGGCCGACTGGCTGCAGACGGCCAGCGCGGGGTCACCTGCCGCTGCCCTGCGCAGCCCTGGGAACAAGACGTCACTTATCAGAATCACAGCACAGCGCAGACCCGCTAATCAATGGCACCTGATAACGGCTATGCAGAGGAAGCGAAGGGGGCCACAACGAGTTGAAAGGGACAGTAAGGAGCGAGCTGCATCAAAGACAGAGATTAACGCAGAAGGTGTTTTATCTCCATCCCATAGTTTACTACCTGTTAATTGTGCTCTCCATCCTCTTTGACGGCAGCTTGCTCCAAATGCCGATCTCATTCCGCAGCGTGGGTGAAGACAGAGCAGGGACGCCTGCTGTGGTTGTTGGGGAGGTCTGGTTTTAATGTGTGCGTGTTCACTGCAGGGTTCCTCGTAGTAAACCTCCGCCGTCATCTCCGATCCACATTATTATGGCCCAGCGAAAGATTTATACAAACCCCATCCATGCAGTCTACGCCTCATATGTTGTATTTGCAAATTCAGAAAATGTGCTCCACTGCAGGACGTCATGAATGCAGAGTCACTTGTGTCTCCTTCCACTGTTGTGAGCGTCATGACCAAAAGTAATGAGTGTGAGTAGACAGAGTTTCGCTACTTCCATGCTTCTATTCTCCCTCCACAGTGGCTGAATAGCTGCCAAACAGACATACAGTTCCAGTCAAAGCCAGCTCCGATTTCAACGGCCAGCCAACGTCTGAACAGCAGATTATCGCAGCTTCTTGACCATTATACACCTCTTGAATGGTCTCAGTTCCCAGTTAATGACATCCATGCATTTGTAAAGCGAGGACGTGAAAGACCTAGTTGCCAAAGAAGAAAAGAGAGAAACTCCTATTCCCAAACCTTTCACTGCACATACAGCTATCAGAAACAAAGCGGCTTTTGTCTGGGACGTCTGAGGTTAACAGAGCGTTGTTCAGGTCCACTGGGAACCTCTGCGCTCTCTGACACACACTAATGCAAATACTGACAAGGAAATGTTTATATTAACCATACACTCCATTGTAAAAATAAATCTCATTTATAAAATGCTAGCCTTTGTTTGGTAAGTTCAGCGTCCACATCAGATTGTTTTCAAATGCAGATGCAAAAAACAAAAAAACCCAAGCACCATCTTATTTCCTTTGTTTAGTTAGTTTGTGGCCGAAAAAGGCCAAAGTGGAGCAATATTACTAACAAATGGTAAGAATCACAGCTAAAGAGATTGGACACTGCGATAAACACGAACAGACACTAAACCAGCCCGGGCAACGCTTTGTTCCCAGTTTGCTGACATTTAAAATGCAGCTTGGTTCAATAGGACCTGCCCCTCAAGGCTAATGGAGACTGAAGCAATTTATACAGTATCTGCGTAGCTGTCAAGACACAGAAGAAGAAAAATATGAGTGGGATCAAATCCCTCTGAAGAGACCACAGTGTAGATTAAAAAGAAATTGCATTATTGTTTTAACATTTTTACCTTCCACTCACATGTTAGAATACAACAGATTGTTTTCATTCATCTTTATTCTCGTGTCATCCTAAAAAACTGAACCAGTAACTCTGCACATGTTGAAACAGCGGAGTTTTGGTGACAGCCCCTCACTGCTCTGTGTGGTCGAACGGACGTGACAGGGGCGTGAAGTCATTGTTGCGGCGGAACAGTGTGGAGAAGATGGATGAGGAGACGAGAAGCGAGCAGAGTTGGTAAACTTGTAAATGAGCTGCTAAGCCTTGTAAACTTCTCCATACGGGCCCCGTTTCTCGCTCCTCGTGAAAAATAGGCCGTCACTGTCGATGGACAAAAAAAACGGGGGGGTGCACGGCATCGGAGACGTCAGGACTGTTGGAAACAGTTCACTGTGGGTTTGGAGACGCACAAGCAGAAATGTAACCATTCTTCATCTGTCATTTTTTGTTTTCTGAAGTACAGAAATGAACAGATCTCGTTTCACCACAGCTTCAGAGTCATTATTTCTGTTTCCACTCAACCAGAGCGCAGCGGCCTCGGGATCTATTTAAATCTGTAGTTATTCCTGTTGTGACAGAAACAAATTAGCTCCCAGTGAGAGTTTAGTGGCTTCAGTTACACTTCATCACAATGTTTGGCAACATCTGTTTATGGGGGCAGAGCGGCCATTCTCTGGTGTGTTGCCTGAGGCAGGTGTGCTGAGAAAGTGTGTGACATGTTAGCGGTGGGCGACCTGAAAGCATAAAAAAGGTGGTCCGGCTTGTTCGCCATCAGACCACATGTGGAGAGAATGGAAACGAGCGCTGATGTGTCTACTTCAAAGACCGACCGACACCAGAACAGATGTGTTTAACCAAACAGTTAACACGTGATTTTCAGATAAAAATGGACTAAATGCTCTTAGAGTCTTTTTTCCTCTTACTTTAAAGTAAAACATGAAACAATTCAATTACTCAGATTTCCTGTGCGGCAGCAAAGTGTTACATTAAACTGCAGCAGCCATTCCCCAGTCCATCACTGACCCACCACTAAACTGGTCATGCTCAGTGATTTTTACAGGCAGCGTAATGCTCAGCATGGCGCCTCCAGGCGCTTTCATGGCTGGAACGCTCCGGGTTTATTTGCTCTCACGTGTGAAGTCACTGGTTCTCTGGCGACTGTGACATAGGTCACAGCGGATGCTGCCGGATGGAAAGACGCACACCGGTTGCTTGTTTGGGCATCTCGCAGCGCGCCTCTGGTTCTTCTTAGCTAAAAGGAGCAGATACTGGTCTCAATGGTTGTCTGTCTATACGTGGCCCTCTCACAAGCAGGACAAGCAGTTCAGGATGTGGTTGTGCCACAGAAATGCGATGTTTAAATGTCAAAGGTACCAATGCTAAAGGTACCATGACAGACAACACAAAGTGAATATTTCTTAATGACTTCTCAAATGAGGTCTTTCTAATTTCACCAGAAATATTTTAAATCATGGTTAAATTAGGTAAATCTGATTAGTAATTTGAATTTTAGAGTGGGAGGGTCTCTGACTCACTCTACATGATCCAGCATCCCAGAAAGAGTGAGCCCTGTGTGCTACACCTCCATGCCGCTGTGAGTTAATGAGGACCAGAGCTTGGTTACAGTCCCTAATCAAAGCCAGCTTTGGAAACAGACCTTACGCTGGCTGCTCATTTCTCTTCCTCACCTCTGGTTATGTTGTCTTTCCTCAACATCATCCTCTCCTCTCCTCTTTCCTTACCTGTCACTGACTCGGCTTCCTGTTTTCTCCCTCTTCTGCCAACCTTTTTTTTGTGTTTTCTGTCCCACGTTCATTTGTCAAGCGCCTCTGATAGCAGGTCTACAGGAGGCCTCACATGGTCCATTAAGACTAGCAGATGAACGGAGGCAAATGACCCCAGGCACCAGCCACTATGCCAACACATGTCGCACACACACTGGGAATTATCCAGGAACAATCACAAACTCTGCCAAATGCAATATTTTATATTGAAAGTATTTACAAATACCTTTTACACATCCATGCCTCTGCGCACACGTGCCCATCACTGTGCATCCAGGCTAGTGCAAGTGGATGTGTGCACATAATCCCCATTCAAGTTCATTTATGCCTCCATGAACCCCCCATTTCCCGCCTGGGGAACTGCTTCAAAGGAGTCGTGGAAGACAAATAGCATGTAACAATATCTCGTATTTGTCCATGTGAGGGAGGACAAGATACTCTGTCTTTGCTCCTCTGTTGGTGTCGTTTCGTCCTTCTGATTAATAGAACTTTGATTGCAGCGTGAGACCTGGGTTCGAGCACAGAGCTGCCGCCTGCTTCTATTATCGCCTACCAAGGTACAAAGGACATACATAAAAGTGACAATCATGCCAGGCCATTCTAACGTCCTGATTGACAGATGTAGCTTTAACCCCTTCTTTAAATGCGCTTTAAGTGTTTTATGTAGTGACCTGAGCATGGAAAAGCAGTAAAGGGGCTGCAGCTGTGGGGTTAGGGCTCAGCAGAGGACTGAGAATAGAAAGACCAGGGGGTTGTTCCCGAATGGGGATATGAACTGGGAGAAAGTGCCACGATTCAACAATAGCTAATTAGACTGGGGAACCTGATACGTCCAGTGCATTTAGCAAATTCATAAACTAAACACTGAATTTGGTTTGGTGCTTGTTAAGGTTTTCCTGTTATTATTTTCAGTCTGGAAGTTTGGCTGAATTTTCAGCTCATGTAGTCGCAGTTGTTTTCATTTTTTGGGGAAAAAAAAAAAAACTTTCGTCAGTCGTCTCATTAGCGTTGATGGGTTCCTCATATAAATTCCGAGATGTAAATACATCTCTCTGGGAGCCTGAGGCCGAAGATCAGATGGGCTCCTACTGTTGGAGTAAAATGACAGCGCTGCTACATACTGTCATGCCCTGGGCCAGTGTATTGTGATGCATTATTATAATTATTGTCTTATGCATCACAATCTTTGTGCTTTGGGGGATTGGAGAACTGATGGCTCACGTGCTATAGAACTATTATGCTAAAAGAATGTTTTAGAACTTTGTTATTACTTAAAACTTGCGCTGAAGAACATCTTAAATGCAAAAAACAATCAGCATATGTGAATTTAGCTTTTCGAGCTAAACTAGGACACACAACAGGCCGATTCACGTCTGCGTCTCTGCTGCTTCTGGCATTTACTGTCTGTCTTTCATGAAACCCATAAACATCGCATGGCCACGTACCAAACTGATGACAGAGACAATCAGTGCACTTGTGCTGTTTGACACACATTAATGAATGAATAATGATAATAACAGCCTCCATGTGCCTTTCAACCTGCTGCCAAGATTTTTATCATATAAATGGATCAGGTTTAAGGCCTAGTCAAAAACATAAACTATGTGAGGATGCTTTGACTGTTGTAAGAGCCAAAGGGACTAAAGGCTGGAAAAAAGGAAAAGGTGGATAATGGAGAGACGGATTGTGTGTCCACGTCTTTGTCAACGATTAAACATGCGGTTGGGGCTAAAGCTCGAGGCATATTGTTTGCATTGTGGTTTTCAGTTTCAGTGACAAAATAAACTGCAGGAGTTTGGGCTTGTGAGAAATAGTGTGTTTGCATATGTGTATCTGTCTCTGTGTTTATGTACAGCTGCCACACAGTAACAACCACACAGACAAGCGCGTCTTTGTACCCAGCTCCAGGGTTCACTGACATCTTCTGTCCTAAACGAACAGAACGCAGCCGATGCACTGCGTGAATATTCTCCAGTCTTCATTTCAGTGGATTATATTTGAGTGACCCCTTAGAAAACCCGCCAGATGAATTTTTGGGAAAGAATCTGAATCATATACCACAAGTGCATTCCTTCGATTTACAAAAGAGCTGAACTGCATGACAGCAATATATCACAAACCTGACTGCAGAAAGCAGATTCAGCTGTGTTAACACGGACCTTAACGCGACTCAGGGTCGTTTCCCAGCTCCTCCCGGTCGACATCACACAGGCAGCTGAGGGGTTTTCCTTCCCGTGGCCGGACGACGCCAGGTGTCGGCCTCCAGAGATCCACCATGTACCTTACCCCTCGCGCCAGCTGTGGTTCCTGTGGACGCTCTAGCGCAACCTCACAGCTGGAACCGAAAAAAACTATCACATCTGATACTGGCTAAAATCTGGCTTCATGGTTTATTGTGAATTGAGGGATTTTCAGTGCCAGACCTTGCGAAACAGGTCTTTCTTTGTATTCAATTGATTTGTATTGCGGGGATTTATCCCATTATTAAACTGGGATCGTTCACTCTGTTTGTTTTTAATATGACATCCTTCTCCAGCATTTTTGCCTGCAGTGAAAACAGTCTTGAATCATGTGGTTGCTTGCAAGAAATTCAAAGGTTGATTAGACCATTTACGTGATGATAGAACTGTGACGCAAGCAGGATTTTGTGAGGTTCACTGACTTGACACTGATTATTTTATGTCTCATAAAATAAGACAAATAAGGCAGTGAATACAATTTGAAGGCAGTGCCAGGTAAAAGCTTTGGGGTCGTGTTATTTGACCCGCATGTTTCATTTTATACAAGCTGTTGTATTTGTAGGATTTTTAAACCTAGAGGTGATTATGAAGCTATTGTGCAAGTCATTGTTTCCTCTTTGATTCAACATCTATGGATAAAGACTTTGTAACGGGCCATTGAGGTGGTCCATATGGCCGCGAAGGCTCTGGGCCCGCGACTCTGTGGAGGACGCAGAGGAAACCAGACAAAGGCTCAGCCGGCAGGCCCTCAGCCTCTCAGAGCCTCAATGCAGCAGTGGCGGAAACCCCACTGGGACCAGTTGCCTGTATGTTCTCAAACCACAGTCTGATCTATGGAACCTGGCCAGTCCACAATAATACGCTCAGCCAGCCGTACTCCTGCACCCCCCGGCTCACGTGGTCTCTATTTAGAGATGAATAGCGGCTGCGGAATGTTTTACAATCGATTGGCATGTGACAGATCTGTGTTTCTTTCTAGTTCATCGTTGACAGCTCGCAGATTCATTTGGATATGGAGCAAAACTTTTTTTAATGTGTTCAAATGAAAAAAGATTTATGATGATGATTATGATGAGAGATTATGGAGGGAAGTGAGAACTCACCTACCTAAATGCACAGAACATAGATGATAATATAGAAATCTAACCATCATGTTGAAGTATTTATTGACTTCAAAAACGTGGCTGCACACGTGTATTTAACAAATTGCTACGTTTGGAAATACAGAAACCAAAACAAAGTTGACCAAAGTTCAAAGTTCCTCCGCTACACCTGCTCTGCCTCTGAAGCTGCAGAGGAATCCCTGACATGATTTACACCTGCAGTCCAAAAAGCATTTATCCTGTTCTCTGACAGCGCAGTGAAAAAAATACTCATGTTCTATGGAGAGCAAAGGAGGGACCCCTGCAGTGAGACCTCCCAAAAGAGACAGATGGCCTGCAGAGCACTACACAGCACCTCAGAATTACTCGACACGGGACAGGTGTGAGGAAAACGCATCAGCGGCAGCATATTGTGTGTGTTTATGGTGTGTGTGTGACCGCACCCCCCTCCACTCCAAGATATCATTCAAGCAAATGTATTTATTAAAGTGTGGCCTAAAGGAACCCCAAAGTCTGAGTGTGTCAACACTTTCACTTTCTCTTTTAGAGAAAATACTAATATGTATACGATTACCATTCCGGGCACCGAGAAACGAGCTGCGTGTTTTATTGTGGGAATGTTATCAGCTGCAAACTTGTTAATGCAAGAAAGAACAAAACAATTGAGAAAGACAATGTGCTGCCAAGTCCGCTTATGTAACCAGCCCACTGCAGTCCATTCACCTCAGCGAAGACAGCAAATCTCACTGACTGTGGCAGAAATGTCGAAACACTTGGATGTGCTTTCAGAGAACGGCCCCCATCGTGTGTGTGTGTGTGTGTGTGTGTGTGTGTGTGTGTGTGTGTGTGTGTGTGTGTGTGTGTGTGTGTGTGTGTGTGTGTGTGTGTGTGTGTGTGTGTGTGTGTGAAAGATAAATGACTTCCATTCGCCTTTGTACAGGCTTACACAAGTTTGGAAAAGGAATCAAAAAGTGAACGTGAAGTGTGGATTGAAGAGGCCGATGAGCTGTCGGGATCGGCGCACTTTGACCTGCAGCCCTCTGAAGTCACCTTTCACTGCAGGAGAAAACACTCGAGCGCTGTCGATCCCATCGTGAGCTCTCCTGTGTTTTCTTTCTCAGGTTGTCCCTCTCTCGCTCACACACACGCGCTTGAAGTCAAGCCTTTGTGGCCTGTGAGAGAAGTCAATATGTGTCCATTCAGCTGTCAGCCGATTGTGCCGTCTGTGCATCTTGTCCTGTCTGTCTGGTCTCCATGGTATCATTTATAATAACAGTTAGAGATGCGGAACACAGACGGGCTGCACCATATGGAGTCACATGCTGCAGACAGACAAAAAAGATGAAGACTCATTTGCACATTCGGAAGTTGGGAAACCGCTAAATATTTGATCCACGTAACAGATTGTTGTCCACATTAAAGATCTAAAATATAAAATTCTTACACTACCGTAAAAACTGGCTATACTGTGTTTGAACTATAACCTTTCCTCTTCCTCACTCATTTTCATGATAAAGTCTCCTGGCAGCGGGTGGTCCATTTTCCCATGGCCGTGTGATGACAGGATGTCTCCAACAAATGCAGAATTATAGAAAGTTAGGGAACAACCAGCCCATTATTCATTCTCCTTATGATTTAGGTATAAAGCAGCCAAACACATCCTCAGGCTGCGTACATATAACCTTTAGTGCCTGATTTGTGGTTTCATTATAGTTTGATGTAGGAATAAGCTCCCGGACACGCGCACACGCTTCTATAATGCTCACATAAGCACATGAACACTGGGGTGCTGTGGAAGATGAAAGCCAAATGTCTGGAGACTGACTTCACATCTGCATCCTGTTAAACACAACGGTAATGCGTCTGAATGCAACAGCGAGGACACACACACTGGCTAGAAACGCTCAACAGCCGGGGCGAACGCGGCTGTTTGAGGATTCAGTGTTACTCCTCCCAACAGCATAATCTGTGAAGTGTGTGTGAGTGTTTTCTCCATGGCTCTTGTCTATTTATTGGAGCCAGCGGTGAAACACAACACTTTACGCCCATGTCCGAGTCTCCAGTTACACTCTCAGCTTTTAATTAATTTGGGCCGGTGTCCCAGAGAAGACAAACCATGACAAAAAACAAACACATGCACAAAAAGGCCTGCTGTTTCCCCTTATAGCTCCAGAACTGTGTTAAGCAGGAAATGTACTGTACGCTGCGTTTCCCCACGGCGGAAATTTAATAGCAAATATTTCAAATAAATAAACTTACTCAGATTTTTTTTAATGTTTGGTCCTTGTGGAGAAACGAAAAACAGAAACACAAAATTAAAATAAAATCAATGAACATGTGACATTACAAGCAGCAGAGTGCATCACGAGGTTTAAGGTGAGAGGTTTCACACGTGTGTGTGTGCGTGTGGGTCGTGGTGGTTTGCTGCGCCCCTACTGATAACTGCTCAACGTGATGACCTGCCAATCTCAACTGAGAGGAAGAAGGATGCCAGAGCTTTTCTTCATACAAAATAAAAGTCATAGTTAATGTTGCAAAAAAAATCGCTAGGTACCTAAAGTCAAACTCTCTGTGTAGGAACTGTACATCTGTGGCTTATGGAATATAATTACTTTATATTTTTATACATATTTATGAACTTGTGGGTCACGATTGTGAATATGCTTTATTTTGTAACCTATGACCGGAAGTGATGTGCGTATCTGTCAAGCTTGACGCTGGTGCGTAATTTAACACCCCACCACGATCCCGTGTGTCACAGCTCCTCTGGACTTTACTCTGAGCAGCATCAAATCTCGGCGGCATTAAGTCAGAATGGATGTGAAGCTGTTGGCAGCCGTGACTGCGCTCATGGTGGTGATATATGCGCCTCCATCTCAAGGTATGAAGCCAAACTATTTTTTAGGTTTAATTTGTTTTTTTACTTAATTGTTTTACCTCCTCCCGTGCATTGTTTTTTCAACAGGCAAAGATAAGATGCATTGCGCGGTAGTTTATTTATTAGAGGATGTCTAATTATTATTTGGGTGTAAACCAGGATTTTGTCTCTGTGTTGTTGTTTTTTCATTGAAATGCATTTCAGTGCTTTACGTTTGCGTCTATAAGGGATTAGTACTTAACTCTTTTCAAAATCAGATACTGGCAACATAGTTTTTCATGTTTTAATTTGCAGGACACAATTTTGCTTTTAATGTTAGACAAAGATGTGAAAACGTTTCCCAGTTTATGCCAAACTTTCGTTTTTCAATATAAGTACAGACTCTGCTTAAATGGACCGTTTCCCTTATATTTCTTATATTAATATTTATTACTGTAATACCGTTTCCTTTTAATTTAGGTACAGAATGATTTTAATCCGACATATGTAAATCTGTTTGTTCTGAAGAGGTGAAAAACACTTTAATTGCCGTGCGTAACGCACCAACAGGCTGCACATGTGGTTCTTGCTGTGAGGAATTCTCCGTTGGAGAAACGCGTGTATTTGCTTTTCTCCGTGTTTTCCTTTAATTAAGCGCCAACGCGGCACTTATAAGAAAATGTCAGAGTTACTTCAGCCGATTTTATTCATCCAGCTTGGAGACGTTACATCCTTTATCATGGAAATATGTTGCGATCAGGTGTTAAAATAATTAGCATATACATTTATCTGTGGCTGATCTCCTCGCCATCTGTTTGTGTGACTCACCGTTTTCTCTTAGTGCTTTTGTAATCATTCGAGCGATGTTTTAAAATGTGGTTGAGACATGCAGCCGTACTCGTTTTTTTCTAAAATAAAGCACAAAAGACATTTATTTGTTCGCGCTCCTCAACCATTAAAAGCTTGCGCATTAAAACCTTAAGTCTGAAGTTGTAATGGCAAAACACGCACCTCTGTGATCAGCCGTTAGGACCACCCAGCGCACAGGATCACTGGATGATGATTAGTTTTATAGCGTGTGCACATGAAATGTCTCCTGTAGCATTACAGAAAAACACAGTTTATGAAGCTTAAATGATTGAAATTTGCTTTTCAAATCTGACTGCAGATCTGCAGCTGCTCTTCATCAATGTCATCTTCTCGAGGATGTTGTTATGTTTAGTTTTCCATTTTATTTTACTGCTCTTGTTGCATTCACTTTGCTGATACTTATCTGTTCTCTCTTCTTTCTCAGCAAAGCCTCTCAGTCTGGTGGAGAGATGCTACTGCCGCTCGACAGTCAACAACCTCTCACGGAACTACATTCGAGAGCTCAGGTTCATCCAAACACCTAACTGCCCCTTCCAAGTGATGTGAGTACTGTTGGGATGCTGGCACTCACTCAAACACGCAGACACACATGAAGTTGGACGTATTTCCTCCTTGTTGGACATTTCTCACCATCAATCTCCAGGAGGTGACGGGCTGGAGAAAAGAGTTGTGCATGCGTGTGTACACACACGCCCCTCTGTCAGTCCCCTTCACGCACATCCACAGATGGCACAGCGTCGTTACCACAGCCTTTCTGACATAGCCACAGGAAGTGCCCTCCCTGAGTGTGAATGAACATGAAAAGGAAGGAGAAGTTGGCCGCAGTTTGGTGTTTCCAGCAGGAAAAGCAATAATAGTGGATGTTGTGATTGGGTTTTTATCACAGCCTTTGGGTTCGTTCACCGTGGCGGCTCTCGTGGAGTGAATTTGCTGATGACAGTCAGGAACAAACAGTTAAATATGAAACGTGGGAAAATAAGTAGCACAAGTACAAAAGCGGGATCTGAAAGATGCATGATTTCTAACATACAGACATGTGAGCCACTGCTGACACGCTCTGTAAAGAACCACAGAGATTTGCTGAATTTAGAAAGATTCCTTAATTGCATAATTTACTGTAGATTATTTAGATAGGCCAATCAAGGGTTGCTCAGTAAACTTCAGTTTAGGGAAAAGGGCAAACTTGATTGATCTCACAGTGGGGAGATTCAACCGTTTAAGCAGCTCACAAAAACAGATGCAAAAGCAGTGGGGAAGTAGTAAATGTCAAAAGGTTTGTGCATGGATAAAAAAACACTTAACAAATCTACAATTTACACAACACAAGGTTGCATGGCTTTTAAAAAGTTCCTGAACGCAACATAAACCTGAGCCAGAGAGAGACCACGCTCTCCACATGTGCCAAACCGACAGGGCAGTGTTAATCCTGCATGTTTGATAACAAAGTGTTAACATACCAATTGCCACCGACTTTGCATATTTCACACTTCCCTGACTATCTAATGCATGGCTTGTATTTACTCCAGTCTGCCTCTTTTTTTTCTGACCAGTGCCAAGCTGAAGTCAAACAAAGAAGTGTGCCTGAACCCGGAGATCCGGTGGCTGCAGCAGTACCTGAAGAACGCCATCAAGAAGTAAGTGGAGGCCAGTGAGGCTGCTTCAGTTCTGTTGTTGTTAGTCCTTAACAGTTAGCTTGGAGTGTTTAAAGATCACTTCCACTCTATAGAAATTCAAAGTGCGCCCGGCAGAATGTAAACATGCACCTATCAGTGGACCATTGTGAGTGTAATAGCTTGTAATTGCCCAATTTATTTTGGAGCCCGAACCCAAGACATGTTGGTACTCGACCAAGTGGGAGGACAGACTGATTCCACATTCACAAAGACCGTGTGGGCTTGATGCGGGTTAATACACAAAACCGTGTTTAAACGGCTCCGACGGGTTCATCTTTGGACAACAGCGCTCATAAAAGACGCGCAAACAGGGCCGAGCCTCGGCGGCCGGATGTGACACGGCTGAGCTAAATACACAGCTCGGCTGATCACCCACGATCCTGCAGTCAGACAGTCTGACTCAGCCGTCACCGCGGAGCACCTGAGAGGTGGAGGTGCGAAGAGCCGCCTGCATAACAAAGCAGCCCACGTATAGAGTCGATGGCGGTCATTTACAATGGATCAGACCTAATGTGTTTCCAATTACACATTCAGACAATAGGGAGGAGGGGGCGACTTACTGGGCATGTGTGGAAGCGTCCGGTTGCTACCCGCGCAGCATGCTTCTCTTTAGGCGAATAAACAAAACCGTGATTGCCCCTTTTGTCACAGTGGAAGTGTGTCTCAACATCACAGCGCGCTCCAATGTCAATAACTCAGCTGCCCACCCATGTGTGAGCGTTTAGACCGGCGGCATGTGCACATGAGACTGCAGGCGAGTGTTTAGATCTGTGATTGTGCTAAGGTCGCTCTTGCTGCAAGGTTTCCACAAACCGCGGCTGAATCAGGCCACAACAAACGAGGGAGGAACCAAACAGGGATGATTACACAACTAGAAGTCGATGCTGAATAAAATCAACTTTAATAGTCTATAAATATTGAGATCTCAATTACAGGTGGTAAAATATTTTTGGCTTCATAAAGTTAAAGTAGCTGATTTTATTTGATACTGTTGGAATTGAATAATCTGAATTCTGGCACTTTCTCTCTGCATGTCTGGCAGCCAGAGGAGCTGAACGCTGTTTATAGATTCAGGTTAACGGCCAAGGATTCGTCCTGTTTGGGCGTGATGCACTTTTTTATTATTTTTTTATTTCTGTCACAGTTTGCATTTTGTTCTCACACTTCCCTTTCCCTTTGCAGAATGAAGCAGGCTAAACTGGGAAACGGAAACTGAGGAGTCCACAGACATCCTCTTCATCCACCACCAAGGGTTTTTGGACCATCATCATTGTCATCGTCGTCACATAACATGCGAAATGAGACCATGTGGTATGTTATACAGCACTTACTGGGGCTGCTGGTGAACCAACCTCCAACTCTTTACCATGAACACCCACCAGCCCTGTCGCCGTCACCACCCCTGCCACTCTCATCCCTCTTAGCCATCATAGGTGTTACTAGCGTAAAGTGCAATTATATCCTGACATGTATGTTTTTCTAACTATATTGTATATACATTTTTGTTAATGGCCTTCAACAGTAAAGAGCTATTTTTGGAGATTTTCTTCCTCCCCTGGCCTCTTTGTCGTTTAGAAATGATCAGCCGTAGGGTCAAAGTGTTCAAGGGCTGTATGGGTTAGTGGAGGCGTCTTCTCCATGATAAACATGGGCCTGGAGTCTCCATGCTCCGCTGAGCCAGGACCAAACATCAGCTCTGGCTTTTCTTACTGTCTCTGGGTTTAAATTGTACAAAGTGATGGGGAGTTGCTGTCCAACTTGCATTTCATGTTTCAACTTAATTGGCTCGGGAGGGATTTCAGTGTGCCGCCCCAGACTGAATATGAGATGGATGAAAGATTCCCGTAAAATGGCAATAATCATGATTTTCTGATGAAAAGTAAGATTCCACCGACGCTTGGAACATTTCCTGAGCCGCCCCGTGGCTGTGTTGCTCAACATGAATGATGCTTCTTTAGTTTTTTTTTTTGTTTTGTTCATTGTTGAGGACTAGCTGAACATCTGCGTCTCAACAATTTTAACCGAGCAACCAGTAAGTCAGTATTTACTGGCATCATAAAGCTGTGTGATTAAAACAAGTCAGGGTCAGTCATTAATGTTGGCTGGACGCTGCTGTGAACAGACGTTTCTGGGAAGGGAACAAACAATTCATGCAACAGTTACCACGTTATGTTATAAAGAATTACTGACCACAGAGATGTACATAGATGTGACTACCTAAGTGTCATGATAGCAAAGCACTTTATGTCTGATATATTCAAGTCAAACTCACTAATCCTGATCCTTCATTTCCCGCTTTAGTCCTTATGTTTTGTTTATCATGCTTTTTACTTCTGTTCTTTCTGATCCACAAATGTTTACTTGCATCTAACTGTTAAAACATTTACTCATCACTTTGTCATATGTAAAATTAATATTATACAAATGTTTTATTTTTGTACCCTTTTATGCATTTATATATTAAATACAAACATTTCAATGAAAAACCTGTACTCTCACAACTGAGCCAATACAGCAAAGCATCATGGGAATGCTTTATCCTTCCTATATGTCACGTCATTTCATCATTAATACAAACACACAGGTCAGTAGTAGTGTATTTCTATATCCAGTTTAGAGAAAGTGCTTCCAGAGCCTAGTCACAGCTGGTGTAATCTTACTGTAACAGTGGGTCAGAGGCTCGGTTTGAGGCTTTGATGTAGGAACATGTGCTTAGCTTCACTCACAAGGGCAAATGAAAGGCAAGGACAATAATCCTGCCTGTGATTTAACTATTAACTCAACAAGCGACCATTAGGGGAACATTAGTGCTTAAAGGGATGAACTTTTCACTTCCCTCTAAGGGCATTACACACAGAGGAGCACAGTAGTACATGTGATGAGAGCGGTCCACTGATTGAAGCGTCGGGGGGAGATAGACGGGCCGTGGGTCGTGGTTCCCGGCCCATTTGAAGTCAGGGCTAAGAATGATAGCAGCAGTACATCTGAGGAAGACAAAGCTGTTGGTTTAAGCCTACAGGTATCAACAAGCAAGGTTCTCTCTGCTAATGTGAAAATGAGGCAGCTTTTTTTTTTATAATGTCAAACAAATAAATCATCCTTCAGAGCTGAGTGTTTGTTCTCACAGTAAATCATTTATAAATCATTTGTTCACTGAGAATATTGCTATTAAACTTTTTAAGACACGTCATTTGTCTTCTATTATCTACAGCATTATCTACAGCATTATCACATGTCCGCGTTAAGGTTTGCACAGGAGCGTGTATAAATATGATGTTTGCTAATGAAAAGCAGCTGTTTGCATCAGTTCATCAGCTCATTTGTGTTGTTGGGATCACTGCCAGCACCCACCATTTAAACTATGCAGGTGGTGTGGCTGGTGCCACAAAGCCTGAGGTGCATTTATATTTTATGTGCTTATTAAATATACATGTACATGGACCGTGAGGAAAAAAATGACAAAAAAAATTCCATATTGCTCGTAAAACTAGGGCCTTCGTATAAAATGTGTAATAGTCTGAGAAACAAAAACAACAAAAAAGTCTCCATGAAGAAGAACAACTACGTGATTAGGTGGATTATTGGCAGATTTAATGACGGATCTTCCTCACTGCCTTGTTGGGACCTGAGTACCAGGTCACTAATCCTGAATAAGCAGAGCTGCTCATCCCACACATTGTGTCATCACACTCAGCAAACGTCACACATAAACACAGATCTAGTCAGCGCTGCTCTGGAAATTACGAAATGTGCAAAAGAGAATGTTTCTCTGGAAGAACGAAGCTTAAGAGTGAATACAAATGTGTTGTAAGACCAGGTTTTTATTATACTGTGAAAGACTCAGAAGGATTGTTGACAACAAAGGAACCAGAAGTCTGTTCTACAGCATATGTGCTGTACGAGACAGGACGAGACATATGAAAGTCATACTCAGCACTGGCTTCAAAACTGGGGTTTAGAGTGCAGCCAATATCAGAATATCAGACAACAATCTGACACCTTGACAGATGAATAAAGATTATTCATGTGAAATGAAAGGAATGACACACAAACGGGACAAAGGGGGCAGCAGAAAGGCGTGCGTTCCATTAACTTCCTGTTCCCTCCATCTTTGGTGGTGAGGGCTGCCAGATGTGCAGCCAGTCAAAATCCACGTTGTGCTTCTTCATCACGAAAAGCTGAGCAAGAAAATACAGAAATGTGAGCGTGTGTGTTTGTGTGAGAGCGAGAGAGGGGTCAAAGAAAACCAGAACAAGAAGGTCCCAGTGGATCCCAGTCCCCTCACTGTGTCCAGTAAGAAAGCTATCTATGGTCTGGTTGGATGTCTCTGGGTGTGTACGTGTGTCCTGGTGAGCGTGCAGATCTATGCATGTGTGATATCACCTCCTCACGCTCCTCCAAGTCTATTAACTGCGCTTTATATTTGTGTGTCGCCTCCAGCCAAGCTGGCAGAACAACACGGCTTGGGTTCCCACAGTTCGCCAGGACTGTAAGAATGTCAAGGAATCGTGAAAAGCATCCCACCGAGCTCATTAGGTGGTCGAAGCGCTGCCTCTCCCTTCGTACTGAGGTTGAACTATGGAACAGTGAAGCAACAGTCTCTTGGAGGGGAAGGAAACCGATCAGTGAGCTGGTTGGATGAGATCTGGTGGGATCTCACAGAGCTGCTCTCTGGTGTCCATACCTTCCTGCCAGTGTCAATGGCAATGTCAGTGAGCTACCAAAATGATGAATGTGCATCGGTCCACTCAGCATCTGAACATATGTCCGACGGAGCTTTCATCTGCAGTTTCACAAGCACAGATTAGCATTTCTCATTTCTCATCGAGGAATTCATCCGGCGCTCCCAGAAAAAAACAGACACGTTCCTCAGCAACACTTGAACTCTCTGAGCGATGGATAAATGCGTCTGGATTGTGTTCACTCACAGCGTCTGCTCTCTCTCAAGCAGAGCTCCCCTCCGGCTTCCCGCCTCTGTTGTTATTTACCCCCCTGTCCCAGACCAGGCCACCACCCGGGGCATCGGGGCCACCACAATCATGGTCGCCAAGGGGAACATTAGCAGAGTCATAGCTGTCCTTAAACCACATGACCCGTGGCACATTTCCACTAGTGCACACTCATACTGAGAAAAATCTGAAGTAATGATTTGTAAATGACCTGCTGATTGTGCAGAGGGGAGCTGAGCGCTGTTAATTGCCTTAACACCGCCAGTGACCCACGAGGACATTAATCACAATTATGACAAAAT
Organism: Betta splendens; assembly: GCF_900634795.4. Lineage (NCBI taxonomy): Eukaryota > Metazoa > Chordata > Actinopteri > Anabantiformes > Osphronemidae > Betta > Betta splendens. Next base: position 10,671,810 of record NC_040895.2, read on the forward strand.
TACTCAGGCAAATGTTTCAGAGGAGTTCGTTAGTGCGGCGGATGTCGAAAGTGAAAGTGTGTAATAACTGGCATGTGTGTGTCTGTTAGCGGGTGAATGGGAGGCTAATAGAGGGGCCCCGATGAGCATTTAAAATAGCCCTCCTGCAGCCTCTTTACCTTTCATGTGCTAATATTGCCAAGGTTATGAGTCCCTACGCCATCCGTGTCCACACAGATGTTTGAATGAGACACAGACGCGCACACACACACACACACACACACACACACACACACACACACACACACACACACACACACACACACACACACACACGAGGCGAAAACACCAGCCGCGAAGCAGATCCCTTCAAGCCCAGCAGAAACGCAGCGAAGTGTGTTTGGAGGGGCCGCACAAAGGAGCCGCACATTCAAGGGGTCCGTGGGAGGCCTGGGTCCGCGGGGCCCAGAGGAGAGCCAGGACCCGGCACCTTTAGACCTCAGCCACACGGTACTTACTGTGCCTCCTTCAGCTTCATTCCTTTCAGGATTATCAGCCACATCCCACAGGGTGTCTTCACGTGCGCAGGTTTAATGTCCCCCCGTATGGAGGGACAAAGAAAGGAGACCATGGCGGCTGTGACTAAGCAGAAGTAAAAGAAACAACAGCTTCACTATCTCGAGATGAACCCGATATACCGTACTCGCTTCTGCCCAGAACCACAGCGTTGCATTTCAGGCCATGAGGTCGATGACTATGGGGACCTTCCTGTCGCGCTGCAGCGTGACTCACTGCCTGAGCACGAGGTCCAGATGTGACAGACAGGGAGGTCGGATGCCTCCTGTCATTCACCAGCACAGATCATCTTCAAACAATTACACTTTCAAGCAACAATGCCAGACAGGGTCATGTTGCCCACAAATACAGCTGAACAGGATTTACAGTGTAGTGTTGATGCGACGATCAGGGCTGTGTGCGGCTCATTATCACTGGGGTCACAACAGGAACTGGCCTGTATCCGGCATCATGAGATGTCCCCAGAAACAGGGCAAAATAGTAGTTATTGCAGCCTAAAACAAATGTTTGTGATATATTATACCATCAGAAAATGTGGGTGGTCAGTTGTCTGTGGCTCAGTCATTCCAGCGCGACGAGTCACTTTACAGGACATCATTCAGGTTTGTGGGAGGCTTGTGTTGAGCTGCTTGGGTTCCGCTGGAGCAGACTCTTCAGACTCCTCAGTTTCCTTTGTGTATTTATAAACACGTGTGTGTTTACAAGCAAACGTCAGCATGTCGACACTAAAGGCCGATTGTGAGCGCGATGTGAGCCTGACTGCGAGTGTGAGCATCGGTAACGAACATCAAATCGCAGGAATGCGCGGAAGGCAAAAATTGATGATGTTTGACTGTTTACCTACACAGTACGTCTAGCGTAAGCTCGTACGCTGATCAGAGAGAGTGGCACGGCTGTTTGTTGCTGGTCTGTTGGTTTTCAATCAGCCTTCACAGTAAGAATGCGTCAGAGCAACAATATAATTAACTATACGAAAGACGTAAAATCAAAAAGCTTTCATTCATTTCTTGGCTTTTGTCAGTCCTCATTTCCCCAAATCTTCATCACTGTGCAACACGCAAACTAAACATGACCTCACATCAAAGAGATCCCGTGGATCCAGCTTCCTCCTGCTTTACAACCTGCTTCTGAGTGCCTCACAGTCAGCTCAGAGCGCAGCCAGTGGAGGTCAGGTCCACCTTGCAGCCTGCACGGGGCACTTTCTATCCATCTGGCTGATTTAATGGAGCTTTACTGGAATCGCATCTATTGTTATGGGGCAGCGCACTCTCTCAGACAAACCAGTTGTCTGCTGGAGTTTACATAAAACACATCAAAGCAACAAGAACAAAGACCTTCTAATAGACAGACAGAAAGGAATTCTATCAATCTGGTATCAATTGTACGATACATAGATGAAAAATAGTACATCAGCTATCGGCTCCAGCTCCGAGGACAAGCTTATATTATTGCTGGTAATACTGGGATTTATTTAAAAAAAAGAAATCTTGACAACTACCTCAAACTCAATTTAGTCCAGTCACAAAAACAAATAATTTCAGCATGTTTCCTTCAGTGACTGTTCTTGTCACAAGCCCAGGTTGTACAGTTCATAAATGCCAAGTCCAAGATGAGTTAAGTGTGTGAGCGCTGAACTCTGGTATTACAACATGGCTGAGCGCGCCAGCTAAAACAAGTTGGACACGTCAAAGGCCGATCTGGCTTCGCCATCACCTTAAAAATCTACAGAGGAGTATTTTTCTTCCTTTGGCCTCTTTATGGAAACTCACAAATCAGGATGTAGTTTTTCAGTAATGTACAGTATAAGACTTCCTCTCAACAGTAATAATAAAAAAACTCATTAATCAATGTGTAAAGTCTGTGTTCATTGGCACAGGCACCAAATAAAAGCAGCGTAAATGTAATTTAGCATGTCGCACATCTACAGCTGTGAACTTCATCATCTAAGAGACTAATCCTGCTTTTATAACCTGCCTGACGTAGAATCGATGCATCCTTACATTCGCGAGCGCTGTGATTATTTGTCTGGAGGTCGCTTCCTGGTTTGTGTGTTTGTGTCTCCCACACACACATGGTCTGGATTAATGTCACTGAACTTTTTGTGCTAAAAGGAAAACAACTCAGATCTCATTCCGTCGCCTCGGTGTGAGAATCGCAACAAATCAGACGCGTAAATAAAAAACAAGTTGCGTCTCTGGGTGGAAACAAAACCAAACCACCCTTCATAAGTAAAAGGTAAGTCCACACAATGTGAGTGTGCAGACAGATTTATGCCCACATAATATGAGTACTACACGTTCCCACACAAGAATGTGCACTAAACACGCTTCACTGACCCCTTGGCTTCCAGAGCTGGAAATCTGAATAAAGGTGGTGAACCGGCAGCATAAATCTGTGAACACAACTGAAGATGTTTCTCCAACCTGCACGATCTGGAGACTGGAGAGCGGTGCAGATCAGTAGAAGCGGTGCTGAGCTCAGCAGGGCTATTGTGTCGTCGCATGAATCTAGGAAGAGCTCGCAGAGCACTTGGCTTTTGTGCATGACGGCCACATAAAGAAGCAGTTTGATCTTCCAGTTGAGTTCGCTGATTGTGTGAGTGAATGTGATGAGAAGATTGATCCCAGAGAACGGTGGCGTCAGCGCTTGGTTATCTGGAAATGGAAAGTAGTGCAGCTCTCTGTTTCACCCGTCACTTGACAAGAAAGTGGTCATTTATGTCGAAGCAGATGTTCAAGCCTTGTTTTAAACCAACAAACCTGAATCTGCAATTCTCCTGCCTTTTATGGGTCGGAGTGAAAATGATTTACGTCTCTGTCAAACTATCTCAGCCTTTTCTGTCTCTCAACTCAACTCAGCGCCAGCTTTTCAAGGTCACTTGCCCAAACAGTCATGTCAGCATCGTCTTTTTTCCTGACCTACACACACACACACACACACACACACACACACACACACACACACACACACACACACACACACACACACCATCAGCGAACCTCCCACCTTCAGAAGGCCTGTCAGTTTCACAGCGGATAAATCTCCCTGTGCTTGTTTGGCCGTGGAGAGTCTCCGTGAGGCTTGTGACGAGCGCTGCTGTGACATTCACGTCCTCGCTCGTCTTTGATGGTGAGCTCTGTGCACAAATGTTCATTTGAGCCGCCGGCCCCCCGCTGGGTTTTTATTGCTTGCATCCAGCCATCAAACCCTAATAAGGAAATGATTGCTGTCAACGCGTTATGAATGAATTTCAAACACAATAACGCTGATGCAGGAGGGGTTAATATTTGTCAAAATAAAATAACGAAAGGCGATTTATGTTTATGGATAACTAACAGCATGTCTGCATGTCCTTGCTTTCATCTACGCGCTGTGTCCAAGAGAGGTCGAAAAACTAAACCAATATAACACAAAGACTTGGACAAACAACTGACGATGGAGGAACCCAGCTTCTTAATAGTATATGAAAAATAAGTGTGTGTTTGTGTGTGTGTGTGTGTGTGTGTGTGTGTGTGTGTGTGTGTGTGTGTGTGTGTGTGTGTGTGTGTGTGTGTGTGTGTGTGTGTGTGTGTGTGTGTGTGTGTGTGTGTGTGTGTGTGTGTGTGTGTGTGTGTGATGAGTGGCTATATTGTGAATAATTTCCTCTGGGGTAAAAGTGCATCTCACACCTTCTCAGCCCTGATAATGTCCCTCCAGAGAGCGAAGCTGTTATTGCAGACCTGTTCAGTAATTACACTGCAGTCCAGAAAATGCTTAAGGTTACATTCATGTGATCCGGCTCGTCCAGCCCCTGGGATGGACCTGGAAATTGCTTTCAGTGCTATTCCTTACAAACTCATTACTCTGCCTCTCAGTGTATATTCTGTGGTGCCTATGCACGAGTAAGTGAATCCAAATAGTATTGCACAAACAGAGGAAAAATTCATGTTTGACTAAACTTGGGTCTTTTCATGGGGGACTTGTCAAACTCTCCTCTCTGGACCATCTCTGGATCTGTCTCACTCATAAATCAGTTAGTTCTGATTAAACATATTTTAGCTCACTCGTGTGGAAGCCAATGAAACTTTAGTCCACTATGGTCTGCTTTGGATTTTTCCCAGCGCTTCGTGTCCAGCAGAGACATTTCCCACATAAGTCAAAGAAAGGCATCAAAGTTAGTTGTGAGATTGTATGTTAAAGGCAGTTGAAGCTGATCCAGGGATAGAAATGTCCAGTATCCAGCACATTAAAGCTTCACCTCAGACCCCTTTTTAACGGTGATAGTCAGATAAATAAAAAAAGTTGTTAAAATTTTTATCAGTCTCACTCAAAAATTTAGTTGTTTATGAAAAAAACATCAGGCCCTCTTTGTCCAGTTTTCAATGTTGGCAAAATGTCCAGTCTGGACAACGGTCTGTAAATTGGACTGCAGCGCTGTTCGGGTTCTCACAGTGCACACAGCGAGGGAGGGACTGTGGTCTGGCTCAGCAGAGACTGTTTCTACACGCGTAACAAGTTAATTAACCTTCAAACAAAAACATAATCATAATCAAAAACGTATCGAGTGGTTTTGTTGCCTAAACCACATGTTCTGCATGTGAGTCCTCCACAGCCTCCGTCCACCACGGCTCACTATTAGCTATTGGCTGTTTGTTGATATTTCTAGCGTTTCTAGAAAACATCACAGTTATTGGTATCATCATGTTTAATTCACCACAAGTGTTGTTGCACAGGAGGGAGGGTTGGATCAGAATCAATCCTCGAGGGTCTTTCCAGTTGTTTTTGGAGTATTTCAGTCTAAACCGATGAGCATAAGCAGAGGAAATGAGGACTACTGTACGGTTGGAGTAAATATTTACATTTAAATACAAATGGTGAAATTTCTTCATTATCAGCGCTCCTCAAACTGAATTCCATCTCCGCCGTGTTTGGTCTTCTACTCACAATGATTAGATTGCAAAAGTAGTCTGACCTTTATCTTCACTATCTGAATGACAGTGCATGGGAATTTTCCCCTGCCCGTCTGAGAATATGCAGCATATCATGTTGAAAACTAAAGAAGAGCTGTTGTGATTAAAAACAGTAATTTGTTTTTGGAAACAGAGAAGAGAATTTTAGGAAAAATTGGCAAACCTTTAAAAAATTAGTCTTGGTTTTTGTTTGTGCTGGAAACGCACAGCGACCCACCCACCCACTCACCCACACATACAGCGGTGGGCCAGTAGCTTTGTCTTTGCAGGCGACCGCAGACCATGAGATCTGGAAATATTTCACTGTTTGTTCTTCGTGCGCTGCTCCACAGCGATGCACCGACCGCTTCTCAAACCTGCAGCCACAAGCAGAGAGGATTAGGCCACGGTGAGGAGGCGTTTGAGGAGCCAAGTGACAGTCAGCAGGAAAAGCAGTGCTCAGTCTAACTCCGAGGGAGGTTCCAGATACACCACTGAGACGGGCCCCGAAGGACGGGAACCTGTGGAGATGGTTTTAGCTCCAACAAGAAGGTTATGTTTTTGTGTCAGCTCACAGCCGTTTCTGTCTGGGTTTGCAGCCCATCACATCAAACTAGAAGAACTGCAGAGAAAGATTAGTCCTTCTTGCAACAGAGTGAGGCAATATTTCCTTTTCCATCCATCATCCTTACTGCTTCCCTATAGGTTTTAGAGACCCGGTGCCAATCAGCTGTCGTTGTGATGACACAGAGATAAACAACAGTTCGCACCTGTGGGTTACTGCATGTCTTCAGACAGTAGGAGGAAGTCGGGGTATCATCAAGTGACAGATGTGTGGACTGAATTCATCCGTTACCCCACTGAGAGTTAGACACGAAGCAGAAACAAAGCAGGGCGAGGCCTGCGTACCCTCATTTTACAGGAATGTGAGCTGATGTTAACAGAACGTTAAGTGCTGCGGCTGAATATGTGATGCTAACGTTGTTTTCACTTGGCTGTCTTTCATATTTACACAATATCCGCGTGGATAAGTGCAGGATTACGGGTTACGTCGGGATGTCGGGCGCGTAAATCGCGCTAAAGAACTGGCGGTGAATTAATGTTATGTTTAAAAATGCTCTTCTTAAGCTGCAGAGAGACGGCGGGAGTAAACTCAATCAAAGTCAGCTACGAAAATAAACAGATTACTGATGTTTTTAGGGCTCTGGAGACGACCTGTACGTCTTCAAAGTGAGCCGAGCTGTCGTCTGCTGTAAGCGCATTGCAGAACCACTCATCCATGTGTGTTGTATTGTGTTAACTCCCGGTGCAGTGCAGGATCTGGGCCACCGTGACGATGAGCAACACAGGAACAGGACTCTCCAGAGGGATGAGAACGACGGGGAAGCACGGTATCTGTTCAAACAGATATTAGGTTTGTTGTTTTAGCTCCAGGAGGGAGAGAGGATCTGTTTTCAGATGGAACCGCAGGGGTGCCGATGCAGATGTGTATTTGTCTTCCTCAGTGACAGAGCCTCGTACTGTACCGGTCACTGAAGTTTCAATCAGCTGCTGGATGGTTCCACTGGCTGATGATGGCAAATGCGGACGGCTGATCACGTGAAGGCGACTGAAGAAGCAGCTGTTTGAAGCGATGACCACCTGCCGCCGCGCGTCACACTGGGCACAAGAGTGAAACCAGTCTGAGTTCGGATGCTCATTTTCACAACCAGCTCACACCGCTTTCATTGTGATTGGAGGCTGAGGCTGGAACATGCAGCTGTCAGTCTATGGGTGGGCATCGTGTAGGCAACAATTAAAAAATCGACCTCAGCTGGAAAATAAAAAGCGGATATTAAGTTAACTGTTGCATCCTGACATCGCACTGCAGCAGCTTAGCGGCTTTATGTCAGATGAAGCGTCCTCCACAAGCTGCCGGGCATCAGAGAGGATGTTTGGATGTTTAGTCTCAGGAACTCCCAAACCTTCAGGGAGACTTGGCAACGTAGGACGCTGAAACCCAGCTGACCTCTGACCTCTCAGAGGGGTTCTGAAAACATGGACGCTCAAGCGCTGAAACGCAAAGATGGACCGAAAGAAATGTGAGGACAAAGAGAGGAAAGCTGAGGGGAGACGTGGCATGAGCCCGAGGGACGGCGCTCGACAGGAAGGCAGAGTGTGGCCTTTGGTAAGTGTTAAGGATAATAAAGGAGGGCTTAAAAGGGTTTAGGAGCTGTTGGTGGATAACAGCAGGACAAATGAGAGGTCCTTTCTAACAGCAGCACTTGACTGACCCCAGCTGAGTAAACAACACGGACCCGGGAACGGACGGAGTTGCTTCTCCATAAGAGTGGAGATTCTTTCTCATCACGCTGATTCATTGGTGGTTTAGATGACTATAAATGATAAAAATGCTAAACCGAGACCTCTGCAGGTTTCCCAACTGGACCAGTGTCTTCTGTGGCTCTCATAATGTAGTTACACGGGTTAACTAACATGGCTTAATCGTATTTTACTAATAGGAGCTTCTCAGGCTCCTTCCTCCTCAGCTCATCTTACCTGTGGGACACCTCAAGCATCTCGTCTTCAGGAGACGACCACGTCTGGCCCCGTGCTAGCGGTTCTCCATCCGCTTCTGGTTTGCCTCTGGATTCATTTGAAAGTGTTGTTTGTTTAAGTCACTTAATGCACTACTGCAACACTATCCATGTGAGTCTTTCACCTTCACATTACCTCTGGGGCTCTGGTATTCTGGTACTTTATCCTGCTCATCAACATCAGGAAACAACCATGAGGAACAACTGTACAAATAAATGTAGGATAAATAATTAGTACACACGGGCTGATTAAACATCTTATTATTTATATGAAATAAATAGAAAATGTTGTTGGGTGCCGTCTCATCACTGCATCGTCTGGGAGCTGCTGGATGATGTCACACACTTTGAGCCAAGGCTCTGAAGCAGGATCTACGTCAACAGGCATGAAATCATCTTCAACCCAACTGACAAAGTCTTTGAGAGCAGTGCATTAGACTGAAAAGCACAAAAGGTTAAGGAGACGTCTGTGTTTCTTTTTTCTTGGAGCCATAATCCAATAAGTGCTGCGTCCGTCAAACACATTTCACATTAGAGCTGAGGAGCAGGTGAGGCCGGTGATGCTGTATTGCACCTAAATGCAAATTCGATGCAAAAAAAATGGGCTGAGCACAGACCCTCTGCTGTTTCTTTAAGGTAGCTTTTGCACAGTCACAAAGAAATATGTGCTCAAGTGAGTTGGCCATTTTTGAAGTTTGAAGGCTCGCAGATGAAGACATTGGAAATAGAGGGCATGTTTACATGTCATTTTTTCCAGATTTCATGAAGATAAAAATTCCACTATTCATCAATATTATGGCCCTAGAAATAAAAAATAATTAGAACAAACTTTGTGCACAGCTTTCTCCCCTAAAAGCTCATTTTTGTTGGCAGCACCTCTGACATTTACAATCTGATCACAGCCTTCACATCATTTAACCCACAAATCATATTTATTGATAGCGTTTAAGATATAGAGGTAATTTTAATTTTCCGGTCCATTTATCTCAGATCACAGATCAGTTGGGATACTGTGTACTGCACCATTGTCTTGTTTGTTAAATATCAATTTGGGATTGTTATTAATTGTAAGTCTGATCCTTCTCAAACTTTAACAACTGCTCAATAATTTCTGGATAAAACCTCAGCTTATTGGTTGTAACTGTAAAAACGATTACAGCCAATAGATTTAATGTGTGTTTATATTCTAAAACTGTTTGCTTGATGAGCTCTTGCCTGTTTCCTCTCGCTTTCGCCCTGATTGTGCCTCGGTGCCAAAGGAACATTTGTATGACATCAGACCATTTATCTGTAATGACATACGCTGGCTGCCAACATTTCCTCTTCTTAATGTTAGTCCCCACTGCCCACATTCATACACATGTAACACATCCAACGCAAAACAAAACAAACGTTTATGATTCATTCAATATCAATAGGAAAAAAATAACAGCGACAAAAGGTAAATGTCCAGAGATATTTTACATACTGTAGATGAAGCCATCATCTTCTGGGAATCTCTGTGATTATGCTGTGCAATTTCTTCTATATTCCACGCACTGCTGTTCCCAGCTAGGATTTCCCCTGGACGTCCACTCTGAGCAGACCCCAGGTCATCACAAGCATGTGGCAAGATAACAAAACCGCCATCAACCAGCAACTCGGCTCCCCTCAGGATATTACAGAGCGAGGAAAAGCTTGTTCTGGACAATAAAAAAATACCCTGACACAGGAAACGCGATCGCCCGCGCTGAAAAGCGACAATAAAAATGGCACGACCTCAACCCGCCGCTACTAAACTTAGACTGCAGGCGCACGGTACGCGGCTGCTGGAGTCACAAAGTCTGACAAGAGAGAGTTCAGTGCTCACAAGGCAAAGATTTAAGATAGCAAAGGTGACAAAAACAACTAACAAACACCATTAATCTCAACTGAGGACAAATGATAACGATGGATTCTTGCACAACAATCAAAACCCAGGCCTCAAACTTCATATGATTCAGGGTTATCTTGCTTTTGGGCAATAATGAGGGTCAAGTCAACAGTGCAGTAAGATTAATTAAAGTAATAGTTTTGACATCTTTGCTTTCTTGCAGTGACCCTTGTGTCTGTACAGTCAGGTCACAGCTGGAGTGGGAAGATGTTGGATCAGGGGATCGGGGGTCGACTGACCCTGCTCCCAGACTTCCCTGCTTGTGTCTCCAACCAGTTGAAGCGATCCATCGGCTTCACGAAGCCAGCTAGGATCAATAAGGTCCACTTAAAGCATATCATTCTCCAGGTGAGACGCTGTCGATCATGAGAATGGAGATACTGTACGCTAATGTGTGGTTTCCACCGTTCATTGTTGGTTGGTCAGAGTGTGACAGGAAGGACGCTTTATTGTGGGTAAGGACAGGAAAAGGAAACTGTTGGCAGCAACAGCGAGCTGCATTTTCCATAGTTTGATGCCTTGTTTGTATCAAAGTGTGAACTGGCTGCGCAGAGGATGTGGTGGAGGAAAGCGCGCCCACAAAGGCCCAATAAGATGGAGAAGAAAAGTAGGCATTTTCCACTTTCTATATTTTGTTCATTCGCTTTCTGCTCTGAATGCTCCCCCGTGACCTGTAACACACACACAGCTTCTCTTTTTTTCTCGCTCATATTGCTCCTTTGCTGATTTCACGGCCCGGAGCTGATATCAGATTGGGTTGCATGGCGGCTAATAGACTCTTGGCTTCCAGGCATGGCACTTTATCTATTCCAGAGTTGGACTTTGACTTTCCCAGGAAGACTCCTCATCTATCTACATGTTCCTTTCGTGTATATACATAAATCTGCCGCGCTAGACTCTTGTACAATCCTGGCAGGACGTGTCCAGTTGCCTCAGACTCTTCAACAAGGGTCACATCATGGCCACATCCTACGTTCCTCTCACTCTTGACAGAGTTGACTTTATGCTTACCCAGCTAATGCAGGCTTCTTTATTATCTACTGGTGGGAGACAAACATTTGTAATGAGAGCCCGATGTGCAGGAGGTTTGCCAAGTCGTTTTACAGTCTAGGAGCTAGAACATAGTGACATATGAAGGTGACAGAGAATATGCATCATCAACCTGAGTAAGTCAGAGCTGAAGAAGGATATAAGGTTCTATATAATGGACTCAGTGTAGTTCTTTATAGACTCCTCTAATGCACTGCTTGATTTCCTAGATTAGTCACTGCCCCTCACACACGAGGCCTTTGTGCAGCTGGAAATGCTTCGGCCTCAGCACATCAGTACTGTATGTGTGATTTGGTCCAGTAAAGACATCAGATAACTCCCCTTTTGTTTTCCTAGTCAGCTCTCCTTCTGATTCCATCTCAGCAGCTAAATGAAAAGAGCGTATTCAGTAGCAATTGCATCATGCGAGAGACTTAATTAAAAGTAGAGTTATTGGAACTCTGTGGATTCATCTTTATTTTTCTACACCCGCGGATTGTAAGTATTGGCAGCGTGCGTTGGGAGTGGGGTGAATGCGACCGTTGCCTCCTTGTTATTGTTCTTAATGCATGTGGACCGTGAGGCTGTGTTTGCTCCTGGGCGCGCTGCGTGGGGTTTGCCTCTAATCATACTAAGTGAGGACAGAGGCCAAGTCAGTGGGGATAAAGGGTAAGTGTGGCAGAAGGGCAGGGGCACATGAGTGAGTGGCTAACAAAGCCGCTGGCTAATTTATGGCTCTCTGGGCCCGGCTCCTCGGCCGCATGGGGCCTCCTGCCCGGGCTCAACGCCCTGCGATGCAACCCTGGAGTAAATCAACCTGTGAAGGTCCTGACAGAGGAGCAGCCCCATGTCCACGCTACACTAGACAGGCCTGGCAGGAGGAAGAGGTACACGGAGGGCGTGATGGACAAAGGGCTCCCATGAGCCCGACGTCCTCAGAGACACGGACTGTCTGCCTCCTGTCAGTGCGTGATTTGAGTTTTCTACACAGACTCACTCACAGACAGGAAACGAACCTACAGGAGGACAATGAGCAATAATAACGCAAAACCCGATGCTTCAACACACTCATTTAACTGACTAATCAAAACGTTGCTTCTTCCCCAGCCTCTACTTCCCATAAAGCTAAAAGTCAGATCTCCATTTTTTTTATTCATAGTTTTATGGCTCCATATATTTTGTGCTTGACTGGTGAGATGTGACGACCTCTGGACACAGGAAACACTTTTAGAATTAGAAGTAGGCTCACTGTGAAGGAATCACTGATCCAGCTCCACCAGTCCCACAGGTCGCATAAATCATTATTATATTATTCAAAATGAGGCCATGGTGTCTTTTTTATGGTTAGAAATATATAAATATATAAAAATATGTAATAATGTGGCCTTTTTCAAGCAAGGACAAATACAGAAAGTACAGAAACCTTCCCTAACTACAACATATATTTCTGAGGTTGGGATTTTAAAGTACATCAGCAAATTCTAACCAACATAAAATAATATCAGCTGCTGATCTTTGGTGTTTTTGTCAATAAGCTAAAAGATTTTGACCAGCTGTGCTTAACACCACATGTATTGTCTCCAGGGGCAAATGTACTGAGCAAAGTGCTGCCATTTCCAAGAAATGAAGGACTGTGTCTCAATGTGCTGAGAGAGTCTGGAGCGTGACCTGACCTTTGTCATCCAGCTTGGTCCCACAAATCCCTCTTGCTATTCTGTGCTGGTAAAGAATTAATCATAAGCCCGTTCGCTCCCCCTCATCCTGTTCCACGATGCACTAGTTCTCAAATAGCAAGTTTATCTTCCAGCATTGTTATCTCTGGCCTCATGAACCTAAATGTGGTCGATCAGCGCTTCTTTACTTGATTCAGCACATCGACACTGCAGCTTCCTGTTGTTGAACTTCACCACTGGCCTTACTGTAAATGCATCACTTACCTATGAAGACCTCGGTGAGGTCTCTAGTGTGCAGTGATCCCCATACAAATGATCCACACACATTTCCAGTGATGCTACACATGTTTCTGATTAGACAAATAGGCAGAGAACACAACAAACAAAAGAAGCCGTTCCAATGTTCTCTCCAGATCTATTCAATATGGGCAGAATGGCATTAAAGCTATCGCACACCACAGGGTAGCGGCACGGAGAAATGTGAAGAATCTGACTCACACTGTTACTGCTGAAAGGGATGGAAAATCACAGGTCACAGCCAAGTAAGCCAGAGCACGTTAGCCGTGACTAATAATCCCAACTACCTTTAGTTTTGATAATCGTAAAGTTGAACTGACATTAGAGAGAAAAATGAAATGGTGGTTGGGATTTTAACAAGTAGCCACAGAATATGCAAACATGCACACACCAGACAAACAAAGCTAGAATGTTATTGTTGATATTATAAATTTAACCACTGTTAAATGTACAACAGCGCAACAGTAATCAAGAACATAGTGTAGTCTGGGTTGTTTTTAGTTCTACTACTATTTCAATACAAAAGAGTTGGAAACAAAAACTGACCAAAGCTAATTTCTCTCCTGCCTGTGAGGTTGAGCCATGACTCAGTTTAAAGCTGGTGGAAGAAACTAGATTTGCAAGACAAAAGTTTTCCTCCTGCAGGAAGTTTACGTTTCAGGAGTCCATTCATCTTCTTCTCTACCTGCTGCCTGACTTCAGGATGTCACAGACGACTGGACGTCCATCCAGAGCGCATCAATCTTCCACTGGGTGGGTACAGTGTGTTTGAACAGCCTGTGTGAACACTGGAACACATAAATGGGGAGTGAAGATGGACAATAGCCCACATCACATGCTGGAGTCCTCCTACATTTATACCAGCATACACAATAAACTCTCACTCTGAGCAAACACACACACACACATACACTCACACAGTGAACTAAGCTCACGCTGCGCCTGTGGTGGTTTCACGTGATGTGTCACAGAACCACACAGGCCTCGTCCTGACTCTCTCTGGTGTGGTTTGTTCCAGCTGTGTTTGAGGTCTCCAGCGCGTCAACACAACCCAACCTGGAAGACGTACACAAACGTGTGCGTGACAGCGTGCACCAGTGAGACCTAGTCTGCGTGTAGGCGTTTTCCTTCCCACCCCAGGAATCGCCTCTAAAACCTTTTATTGGTAGGTAGGATTCCTTGAGCGAAGCACTTTGGACAATTTACCTCCGAAACCAATTTTCTCCAAGATGCTTGTGAGAGCACAGTAGCGTACAGTTGCTGTGTGGTTACGGGCACACAGACGTACATAAACACACACCTGCTGGTGAGGGAAAATCGCAAGCAGATGCATGAAGCATCCACTGTAACATGGCAGAGGTCTGATGCCCCCGGATAAGAGCCCAGCTCACCCCTGTAATGACTATCAGACTCACACACAGGCTCACTGGGACAGCGAAACACGTGGGAGGCATTAGCTCTGCCAACACGGCCACACACACGTAAAGCACAGACATTAATGCATTAATGCACTATGATGATGCTCCCCCGTGTTGATTTAGCCAGTGTGCGGCTCAAGACTAACATCATGGCTCCCACTTAGACCCTGAGGGACTCACTCAACCTGAAAGAAATGTGTGCACCCACAGTGGTCCACAACACTGCAGATGTCACACACGCAGAATTAAACTAGCCTATAAAAGTCAATTATACTGTGTTTTTTCTCTGTTTTAATCAAACAATAATACAACATTATTTGGTATTTCTTGAAATTCACAGTTATTTTTAACTTTAATTTTGTTTTGTTTTCTTGATAAATCAGTCATTCTTATAGCCTGTAAAATTCAAAACCGCAGCTTATGTTTAAATATTTAAAATGAATGAGGGGCAAAAACTTGAGAACATCTGATAATATAACGCACCGCTATAAAACTCCAGCTCCCACCGTGACCTCATAATAAACACGTGGTAGAAATATCACCTTTCTGACAGCTTCGGCTGAGAAATTATAATCTTGTAAAAGTAGAAGCAGAAGAAAATTTAAACAGTTATTTCATTCTCTTTGCACTTAAGGAGTAACTACTTACTCTGAGAGTAAGAAAAAAACAGCAGCTTACAATTTTCTTGATATTTTCATTTCATATTTAAGACATTTCTGAAGTTCGAGGGAGCTGATGAAGGCCATTTAGACAGAGACAAAGCTTGTGTGACCTATGGATGAGCAGTTGTCTTTTGTAACCATTTACATCATCACAACATTGTCAAAATGTGAAACAGTAACTCTGTAGCAACAATTTAAACCCACAATGTTTGTGTCTTTAAATCTTGCTCCTCTTGTTATTCCACTGGCAGGATGCAAAGCAGCGCGGAGCAGCAGTGTTAACATCGCACCATCGTTCCCTGTGGGCTTCTGACCTCTGACCCTCCCACGCCCTATAAATCTAATAACTCCTCACATAAAAAAAGCAGGATTTGTCACATGCTCATGCTCTCACATATATAACGCTGGGATGGACAGGCTTTGCCACCCACCAGATCCAGTGAGTTTGCTACGGTCTATCATCAAATTATCCCTAAATGATGATGTGCAGAAAACACCGTCATATACAAAAATATTATCGACTCCTTATCTGCGATAAAAGTTGTAAAGTGCTGCCTAAATACACAAAAGCTGGAGGGCAAAGACAGACATGGGGTTTACATTCCTCTCTGCAGCTCAACCTTACAGTCACAACACTGTGTGAATGTATCAGTTAATTTCCCACCATAGGTGATTCATCAGCAGCTTGATAGTTTGTTTGACTCATTGTAGCTCCTATCTGTGGGACTTTATATCAACTGCCCAGACAAAAATCAGCACAGCAGATGTTGTGTGTATTGGCTACCTGACCACTGATTCTTCTAGTAAATAAATTACAAGGCTTTCTATGTTCTTTATTAGAATCAAATCCACAACAGTGTCTCTGGATACTTTCTCCACGAAGGGGATCCATAGTTAAGTAAATAAAAAGAGGAGTGTCTCCATCTTCCTTCACTTTCTGAGCCAGGGGTGACAGCAACATCTATCCCTATATAGATATGTCTGTTTGCACAAATAACACTGTTTGGAAAGGAGAAGCTGGCCTTTGCCCAGGCTCTGCTGTGCAGCGCAGAGAGGATATTTAATTAAGTCCTTCATTTGTTGTTGCAAGGCACTCAAAATAAGCTTCCTCTGAGATGCAAGTATTTGGCACCGCTCGTGCCTGTAACAT
Organism: Betta splendens; assembly: GCF_900634795.4. Lineage (NCBI taxonomy): Eukaryota > Metazoa > Chordata > Actinopteri > Anabantiformes > Osphronemidae > Betta > Betta splendens. Next base: position 10,688,010 of record NC_040895.2, read on the forward strand.
CCAGGAAGCAAAGGCTTTCTGAAGCATAAAAAGTAAAAGTGACTGATGCTTTGCAGATGACCTGCATATGTTTTGAGTTGGAGTGATTTACTGGACTGGTCTGGTTGGACTGCACCCTGATTGCAACGCTCAAACACTCATGCATCTAACAGTTTCCCCAGCAAGTATGAAAAATCACAATATCACTGGGCCACATGTCAAAATGTGCCGCAGCTTGTCAGAATTGGGTTCTTTTAACGCTCCACTGTCAATAAGTGGTTTGGTGGCGCCACCTAGAGGCCAAACTCCACCATCTGCCGCGCACCAGCAGAGGGCGCTGTCGCACAAACGAATGACTGAACACGGGGCACAATGCTCTGGCACCGGAAACCAGGAAGTTTGACAAGATGACATGAACCGAGCCGGTGATGTTGTGTAACTGCACGTTTTGTAAGTCGCTTCTGTTATTGTCGCTACAGCAGTCGGTTTAACGTGTCCTCCTCAGACTGGGCAGCACAGCTGAAACAGCCAGGGTCTGTCTGAACGTGTAGGTGTTGGCTGCGTAACCGGAGCCGCTGTTCGTTCAAAATGAACAGCTGATGCTCAGCTCTCTGTTAGCTTAGCTGGTTAGCCTAGCCACGTAAACAATGGACCCCAGTTGTTTTGACCTGATCTATTAGCACCTGTTAATTACCGTTATCTATCCAGACGTACTTTAATGGTATTAACTAAAACCGGTATCGGAAACATTTGCTCCCATTATTGTTTTGTTTTCTTTGCTCATAATTAGCCGTTTAACACATATCTGTATCTCACAGCGGCCAATTAACATTATTCCTTTGGCTCAGGATTTAGAAGAGACTGAACATAACATCACTGACCTCCCCGTCTTGTTGTGCTTTAAGACACATCACCATGCCTGTGAACGGTTCCGAGGACCAGGTCCCCTCCTCTTTCTCCAGCCCGGTCAGTGCTGCCCTCACACCGGGGGGGACGGAGGAGGATGGAGCTACAGGAGGCTCTGCAGTCTGCAAGGGCTCTGAGGCACCTGCAGCCTACCCTGTCACCACTGGACCAGGCGAGGGCAACAGTGGTGAGCTACACAAGACAGAAAGAACTGACTTATGCTGATCAATAAATCATTAATTATTCATGTCAATACTTTGCTTTCAATTGTCACTTTTAATGTTAGGCTGTGTAATGACATAACATGTGTGCAGTAATTATTACTCTATTTATTATATGTTGTGGTTTGAGAAGGCAAGAGGTCTGGGGGCCTGCTGCAGATCAACCGACAGCGCATCCAGGCTGCATCGGCCAGCTCTGGAGCTGACGAGCTTCAGGGCCTCGGAGTAGCTGTCTATGACCAGGATGTCCTCGAGCAGGGGGTCCTGCAGCAAGTCGACGAGGCAATCCAGGAGGCCAGTCAGGCTGCTGCTAAAGTTGAGGCTGAGAAAGAGTACCACTCTGTCCTGGATGACGTCAGGTAAAACACAATGATTCAGTAATAGCAAGACCCTTAACATAAGTCTGTGAGGTTGGCCTGTTGCTGCAAAGGACTTTTAGTGTGTTCATCATCTGTGTAATTAATTAGTACACTATATAATAAAATATTTGTTTCCCTGTTATATAATCCAAAGATTTACTTAATAAAGTTTATATAAATGTTTGCTTTATTACTTTAAGTTTCATTCTGAGTAAAGATTGAGCAAATAAAACTCCCCGGTATACAGTGTATTGCACAACAAGCCAAGGATGAAGCTAACTTTTTCATGATGTGTTTCAGATCTGTTACCCAATCACTGAAACATATCCAGAAGATTATTGAGCAGATGTCTCCATATGCAGTCTCCAGTAAGGATATCAGTAGGAAGATTGAATCTGTCAAACGGCAAAAAGAAAACAAGGTGAGAAAACTACATACAACTAAATAGCTTTAACTTCAGTTTTGTGTACTTAATTTGATGATATTTCTGGAAAGTCTCACCTATATTGCAGCCAAAGAGACTTTTTAAATAAATATAAACGTTAAATGCTAATATAACATAAAATGGTCATCATGCTGGTTAAAACACATTTCCTCAGGAAAAGCACTTGAAAAAGCTCAGAGCCAAACAGAAGCGACTTCAGGCCATTCTGGGCGGAGAGCACTCCGAAAGAGTGGAATTGGAGCTTCTGGCAGAGGATGGCGAAGAGGAAGGTGAAGTGTTCTCATTTTTTTTTGTATTCTTCAAAAAAAAAGAAAAAAGAGATCTGCACAAAATCAACCTGGCCATATAAGGGTACATGTGTCTGTGCAATTTATTCTGTGTTTTAGTAGCACTACATGAACTGCCAAACTGTTACTGTCAGTCTGGGAGTCTTATTTAGTGGCACTGTTGAGGGTTGTAAATCTCACTACAGTGCGACTTTTTCATCATGTCTGTATCTGAATCAGCGTTTATATGTGTTGCAGATGAAGCTGGGCCCTCCACGCTGGGCAGCATGCTCATGCCAGCACAGGAGACTGAATTCGAGGAACTTATTCGGAAAGGTCACATGACTCCTTTTGGAACTCGCATCCCTCAGAAGGAGGTAAAGAAGGAACCTCGAAAAGTGATGCTTGCTGAGAATTCAGCCTTTGACCAGTACTTGGCCGACCAGGCTAAACTGGCCACTGAACGGAAGCGAGTCCCCATTCTAAAGAAGAGACGGAGCTCAGGGCTTAGCCACGATGAGGATGCTACGGGAAAAGTTAACAGAAAAGGTTCAACTTCCAAGGATAAAAAACTGAAAAAGCGCATGCGAAAGCTTCAGATAACTGCACTAAAGGCTCATCCTAAGGCTCGTCCTAAGGCCGAGCCTCAGGCCCCTAAAACGAAAAAGAGACGCCACACTGAGGGAGAGGGATCAGACAGCGAGGGATCAGAGTACCTGCCCAGTGACGCAGGCATCGACCCTGACCAGGAGGAAAGAGAAGCTATGGAGGAGGGCTTTGGGGAGGATGACGATGAGGAAGGATACAAGTTAAAACCATACAACAAAAAAACTATAGGGAAAGGGAGAAAGAAGGTAAAGGAGGAGAGTGAGGATGAGTACTGCCCTGAGAGCTCAGATGAAGAGGACTCTGGGAAGGATAAAGCGAAAAAATTCAAAGATGATGGAGATGTGGAATACTACAGACAGCGAATAAGGTACAGTATAGTCAGTGCTTGCTGCTTTAAACTCTGATTAACCATCGCAAATTATTTAGCTATTTATTTGATTGTAAAGATCACGTCTGTAGTAGGAGTTAAAGTCGAAGGCAAAAGATGCTGAAAGTTTCATCTGTAAATCGTCCTCCAGACACGCCTGCCTGTAAACGGTGAACAACAGCCACAACATCCAGCCTTAAACTTTGGTCACATTTGTAATGGCAGTGGTGCAAATGTGCTATTGTTGTTCCCTTTAGTTAAGGAGAGAAAATCAGTTGTCTTCTGCTGGCTCCATAGTGCAGAAGGAGAGTTAATCCCAGATGAGATTGGCAGCTGTTTCTTGACTAAGCAAATTCACTCCCCGCTCTTCTTCTTTCTCTGCTCTCACTGTGGCCTAATTATCCTCCTGCACATGGTTTTATACACTCACTCACTCTAATGCTCAAATTAATGGAAGAGCAGCCCTAATGAGATTTTATATTTATAGCTGCCAAATAAATTGTGTTGGCATGTGTCCTTTTTCCACACTACAATGATTGAATGTCAATTCACCAGCATAGACACAGCATGGATGGCCAGGCTAGCTTATACAAGGAATGATATTATTAGAGTGGGTGGTATTTGTACTTGGGTGGGGGTGGAGTGGGGGCAGAAAAGTGTAATTAACTGAACCAATGCGTAATCTTGACTTAATTAGATAGTGTGGTCTCCCAGGCCCAGCTAAAGGACCAGTTCTGTGGCAGGGTGACAGGACCAGGCCCAAATGAAGATGGATTCTTATCCTCTGCACCTCACACCTTTCTGGGGAACTCACACTACTAATTGTCTGTATCAATCTTCATTTGCTACATGACGACTGTGCCTCTAACTGCCCTCTCTCCTGCGCTATTAAAACTGTTCTCCGTTACATTTCCCTTTTTTGCTGTAGATATTTTACTGCCTAGGGAAATTCTTGTGACTCAAAACACTGGTTGTGCAGTGCACCTGTGCATGCAGCTCTTAAAACAAATCTGAGGCCTGCTAAAACTTCAAGCATCTATAATCACTGTCTCACTAGGAGATGGAAACGGCAGCGACTTCAGGAGAGGGAGGAGAAGAGGGAAAGGGGTGAGGAGCTCACAGATGACAGTGATGCAGAGTTTGATGAAGGCTTCAAAGTGCCTGGTTTCCTCTGGAAGAAACTCTACAAGTAAGTCTGATGCAAAATTATGTGGTTGCAAGTGTCCAGCAGCTGCAAAAATGTTTTACCCTTTGCTCCTAACAACACTTGAATGACACTGATTAACTAAAGATTATTGATTCAAGATCCCAGAATCGGTATCTGCCGCTCGGACTCGCTAGTTCTCATTGGTACAGTTGACAATTTCACAGTTTCTGTTGTGGGTTTGAACACTAGTGCATATTTGCAGGTACCAGCAGACGGGGGTGCGGTGGATGTGGGAACTCCACTGTCAGCAGGCGGGTGGCATCCTGGGCGATGAGATGGGCTTGGGTAAAACCATCCAGGTCATCAGCTTCCTGGCCGGACTGAGCTACAGCAAACTGAGGACCAGAGGATCCAACTACAGGTACACACGCACGAAAACAACTGTGGCTGTAGACTGTGTGTCTGTATGGTATGAATATTTGATTAGGGGGATTTCTGCTTGAGAGTGTTCGTCTGAATTATTAAACATGTTTCAATTATCAGACTCCTCACTTTCTTACTTCAGACATCTGAGGAAACAGTGACACTCTGGTGTGTGGATTTGAGAGTGGGTAAGGCGTGTCCCTTTAGGCGCAGTTCAAATGCATTTTGGACTAGTGGCGGTGGGGGGGGCAGAGCAAGGCATAGGACACAGAAGACATGACAGTGGTGGTGATAATCTGGTTTTACTGCACAAACAACACTTGTGCATTTAGGAGGTGGAGCCTCCCTGATGGTCAATACTCTGTCTACTATAGAAGCCCACAAATTGATTGCTTGCAAACTCAATTATGGCCCAGTATCAATAGCTTCCAGCAGGTTCATACTGACCCATTAGTGTCTCTTTGCATGTGTGTGTCTTTGACAAAGCTCTTGTAAATCTTCTACAGAGGACTACGTAGTCATGCACCTTTTTGAATTGATTTGTAAGCTGCAGAAAGTGAGCGTAGAGCTGAATTTGATTTGGACTAGACTGTTGTGGGATCATTCCAACTTCTAATATTCTGTTTCCTCTATATTGGGAAAATGCACAAAGCATAAAAACTTCTCCAATTGCACATGCAAGCACATTTTCTATTCTTCAGATGATTCAGACAGTTTTTTTAACTGAAATGTCATTATGTACGCTGTACATATCTGTGTGTTTGTAGATATGTTGGTCTGGGTCCTACAGTTATTGTGTGCCCAGCTACAGTCATGCACCAGTGGGTCAAGGAGTTTCACACCTGGTGGCCTCCATTTAGAGTTGCCGTTCTACACGAAACTGGCTCTTTTACCAGCAACAAGGTATGTTTTGGGTTTTCAGTCTTCTTTATTTAACCATATGGTTTTCTACTGGGTCTGTTTATCCTCTGGGGGGCACTAGAGATCTGTTTATCCAGCATTGCCTCATAACCTTCTCTCCTACCAACCTGTCCTAAACCATACCGAGCGAGAGAGAGATGCCCTACCTAGAAGTACACAACAAAAGTAGTTGCACTAATGAACGACTGAACTTACATTTGTGTCTCTTGTTTCTGTTCCAGGAAAAGCTCATTCCAGAGATTGCCTCATGTCACGGTATACTGATAACCTCGTATTCAGCTGTGAGGAATATGCAGGACACCTTGCAGCGATACGACTGGCACTACATCATACTAGATGAAGGCCACAAGATCAGGAATCCAAACGCTAGAGTCACCATTGCCACCAAGCAGGTATGTTTTACTCATCATTCATAGCACTTGAGGAAATACACCAGTGGTAATGTATTCTGCAGAGAAACAACGGAAAGAGTGAGTATACAATATAAGCTCCATTGTCTCTTCCTCTCTCCAGTTTCGTACTCCCCACAGGTTCATCCTGTCTGGCTCTCCAATGCAGAACAATTTGAAGGAGCTGTGGTCTCTGTTTGACTTTGTCTTCCCTGGCAAATTGGGGACATTGCAAGTGTTCATGGAGCAGTTCTCTGTGCCGATTACCATGGGGGGATACAGCAATGCGTCACCTGTACAGGTACTGAAACAGCTTGTTTGCAGAAAGACTATTAGCAAATATCTGCCAATTTCATTCATTTTCAAAATAGTAAGCAGTAGAGCAAAAACTAGATGCGAGGGCCGCTCATATGAGCCAGTCCCCTAATTTTGGAGTGCTGGATAGAAGCAGGTCAGAAGGACTGACAGAGGAGCATCAGAGCCATTAAGTGCTCTGCAGGCTAATGTAGGACCATGCAATGGAACATCAGCACATCCCAAGTGTGTGAGAGAAAGAGGGAGAGGCTAAAGTGGAGAGCCAGTGAGCTAAATTGTAGCCCTTTGTCATTAGTGTTCAATCGTTAATAACCCACTGACTGTATGGATTTAATTATTTAAGCTGGCTATTGATGCTTCTTCCGCTGTCGATAATAAAAACCTTTACTAATTATTAATGTTATTAAATGGTCAGAGAGGGCTAAGCTCCACTGCCTTATCCTTTTCTGAGCCGTTAGCTGGCAGTTGGCTGACAGTGTTGTGTTTGCACAAGCGTTTGAGTTTGGGGTGAGGCTGGATGAGCATGGAGAGGTAGGATCCATTACTCATGTGTTTGCACCCTCCCTGTAAATCCACTCAGCGGCTCGCAGAGATCGCTGGCTCATCTGCTGCCAGTCCTTTTTTGTCAAAACTCTAAACTCCATTGATGCCAAAAAGCACCACCCCGTTATTGCCCCTTCCAGCTTTGCCAAGGGTGTCTTTGATCTCTCTCTGGACCCCCAGTGAGTTAATGTTTCAAAGGCTAACTGGCCTCTGAATAAGGTGTGTTGGGCCATTTGCAGCACAGTTCCTTGTAGTGTGGGTTGGGACTAAAGCTCCCCCAGTGTTTTCACTGAAGCTGGCCAGCGCTACTGATGAAAGAGGAGGGCTGTGTCCCACGAGAGCAACAGCACTCTGATCAATGTTTAATGGCTTATGCTCTTGAGAGGGACAGCAACATGAGGGAGGTGATGAGAGAGGGCAGAAGGGGACGTAAATGACAATCAAGCCTCAGGAAATATGCACACTGACAGGTGTGAGTGTTGATGACAGTTTGACACGCTGAACTGAGAGCCACATTTGTTTGAAAGCTGTTTGTCCCCGCTAAAAGGTTTATCTGCTATTGATTTCCAGGTCCAGACGGCGTTTAAGTGCGCATGCGTGTTGAGGGACACAATAAATCCTTACCTGCTCAGAAGAATGAAGGCAGACGTCAAGGCCAACCTCTCCTTACCTGACAAAAATGAACAGGTATGCTTCATATTTAGACATATATAGATGGATAGATCTATATATACACACACAGACATTTGACCCTTTGTATTGAACGGCTTCTCAGCATTGTATCTCTTAACTGGGGAAGTGTTTATCTGATTGGGCGTGACTATATGTGCCACGTCTAAGGAGTGTTTGATGAATGCGCATGGCCCTTGTCAGGTGAAGCCAGCTAATAAAGTCCTAGTAAAGTAAAAGGAGCAGGTATTCATTAAGGTGGCTGGTCTCTGGTCTGTCCTTGCGGCTGACGCTGGTTGACTTCTCAGTCCACTTCAGCTCATTAAGTCAGTCCCTCAGGACGGCAGTGGCTCCAAAAACACAGGGCTCCCCTCTAATTTCTCTTCTCAAACACTGCACTTCATCAAGGGGCTTTAAAACCCATGTTCGCTGCTCATTACACACTTTTGCACTGTGTGTGTGTGCGTGTGCGCGTGTGTGTGTCTAGGTTCTGTTTTGCAGGTTAACAGAGGAACAGCGTCAGGTGTATCAGAGCTTCTTAGATTCCAAAGAGGTCTACCAGATACTTAACGGTGATATGCAGGTAGGCCTCACTTTCAGAGCTAACGGTGTGTTTAACTACTTCAACTTGTGTTGTTCCACAGTTCAGCCACACTTCAGCACAACATGTCGCACACAACTCTCATTCGCTTCTCTCAGAAGCATTTGGCCCGTTGATTCCTTTCCTTCCCGTCATGTAAAGTTTGTTAAAATCTTAATAGCCTGACTTTAGTTTTCTTTAAGGAGCTTTTCTCAGTTGGTGTTCTCACATTAACCAGACCCCTGAGAGAGGCACTCCACCATTTCTCACCACTGACCAAATGGACGTGGTTGGAGATCCAGGGGTGACAGCAGATTGCAGATTGCACACACACACACACACACACACACACACACACACACACACACACACACACACACACACACACACACACACACACACTCACACACACACACACACACATATATATATATTTATATATATGCACACACTCTCTCTTACAGGCACATTTAGTGGTTACGCTCAGTCCATTAACCACCACTACTAATGCAGTGAGCGAGTGAGTGTTGGGCCTTCATCAAGAAGCAAGGCCTTTATTTTCCTTAAATAAATTATGTAATTCATTCTCTTTCAAAGTAAATGTATTTATTTGTTTAAAGGTACAGCACGGTGAAACCATATTAATGTTTTATTAGTTAATTAAACACTAATTAAAAACTGTACTTTTTTCTCTTGATGATGCTTTTCAGGTTTTCTCAGGCCTCATAGCTCTTCGGAAAATATGCAACCACCCAGACCTTTTCTCCGGTGGCCCTCGGATGCTGAGGGGAATCCCCGAGGACCAGCTCACCGAGGAGGAACACTTTGGTTTTTGGAAACGCTCAGGGAAGCTGATGGTGGTGGAGTCACTGCTGCGTCTCTGGTTCAAACAGAGCCACAGAGTCCTGCTCTTCACTCAGTCCAGACAGGTTAGAAACACACCCCTCTGTCTGTTAGTGTTGTCTCTGGATTTGCTGCTGCCTGCAACTCCTTTGCGTGCGTGCGTGCGTGCGTGCGTGCGTGCGTGCGTGCGTGCGTGCGTGCGTGCGTGCGTGCGTGCGTGCGTGCGTGCGTGCGTGCGTGCGTGCGTGCGTGCGTGCGTGCGTGCGTGCGTGCGTGCGTGCGTGCGTGCGTGTGTGCGTGTGAGAGGCCCCAGCTGTTGCAGTCAATACCAATAAGATTATACCTCAGAGGGAACTTGAGACCCTCCCTGTCGGTATCTCTGTCCATGTAATATTAATCTGCTCTAATCCTTTTAGAGATAATCCAAACCTCAGCCTCTCTTTCCCTCGCTCCGTTTGTCTCACAGCCATCCTTCCTTTGTTTTCTCACTTACCGACTTCTTTATCGTCTTCCTCTCCTTCAGATGCTGGACATCTTGGAGGTGTTTGTGAGGCAGAATAACTACTCTTACCTGAAAATGGACGGCACCACCACAATAGCATCCCGACAGCCGCTCATCACTCGCTACAATGAGGTAAGAGCGCTTTTCAAGTAAATCCAGTCCTGAGGGGTAAAATTCTTCACTGGGGCCTTGGCCACACTGAGGTGGAAACACCAGTTATTGACTCAGACTGCATGGATCACCTTTCTAACAGCTGCTCTTAAAAGTGAGAAGTTTTAATGTAAAAGTAGAATGAATTGAGTTGCTGTATTTGAGAGTTGCTGTATTTGATTAAATAAGAGTGTATAGGTGGGCCAGGTCAGTTACACATAGCACTTTGATTCTTTCTGCGTAGAAATTAAATCTGGAGGTTGACGTTGTTGTCACCCTGTAATATTAAAATTTTAGCAATTTTTAATTGAGTGTACTCGTTTGATTACACCCCCAGTGATTATCAGAAAAAATGAGAACGGTTCATTAATCAGTCTCACTTTTCACTTCCTTACAGGACAAATCCATTTTTATCTTCTTGTTGACTACTAAAGTCGGAGGTCTGGGAGTCAATCTGACTGGAGCCAACAGAGTCATTATATATGACCCAGACTGGAACCCCAGCACCGATACACAGGTATAATGTAAAACAGTTTGCTAAGTCATTTAATTCCTGTGTTTTTGTTTAGTTGTGTTCCAGTTTTCTCCTTTTGTGATTAAAATGACTAATCAGTGTATTTATGTGATTTTACTGTGACTTTGACATGATATGTTTCAATGGCGTGTGTTGTTTTTAGGCTCGGGAACGGGCCTGGAGGATTGGTCAGAAGCAGCAGGTCACCGTCTACCGGCTGCTGACTGCAGGGACCATTGAGGAGAAAATCTACCACAGGTAGTAAACACTTCAGCTCAGTTCATATTTAATCACAGATCTTAATAAAGCAGGAAACATCCTTTGTGCTTTTTTTTTTTTTTTTAACAACCCATCCTCTGTTTTGGATGCCTTTCCGTTGACTTCAAGCATTCATGAATATTGCTAATGACATGACTAATTGCTCACATCGCTGCTGTATTACCACTCGCACTCTCCCTGTTCGCAGTAATTGAAATGCTTTCCTGCATTATTAAATGGCCAATATTGGACTTCTAAACCGTCGCTCTGTTTGGTTTGTGTCTGTAAAGTGCTTTGCGAAAGCAAGTTAGAAAAACTGCAGGGTTTCTATTTTGATACCAACAGTAGCGCGGTTAACTAATTTTCTCATCCATCAGCCAAACTACCCTGTGGTGACAGAGGATGGGAGTCACCTGCTGAGGTAAAACAGCAATTTAGTATCTAATTCTGTGTTTCAAATGCTTTCATGCTCAGGCAGATCTTCAAACAGTTTCTGACCAATCGTGTTCTGAAGGACCCAAAACAACGGCGGTTCTTTAAGTCTAACGACATGTATGAACTCTTCACCTTGTCTGACCCTGATGGAGCTCAAGGAACAGAGACCAGTGCTCTATTTGCAGGTGTGCAGTTTATTTCTGTGCTGTTTGTAATGACATCCAGTTGGATGGTTATTAGTATATGTGTTAAAGAATTAAGCCTCTGTCTTTATTCTATAACAGGTACAGGCTCTGATGTCAAGGTGCCCAAGAAGCCAAGGCCAGGTCACATAGTTAACCATGTAAACCATGCAAATAAACTCTCCTCAGACCAGAATGTGACGGGTGCATGTGGCCAACACTCCTCAGCAGACATTCATGCAAACACATCCCCGTGCAGTAAAAACTTTCAGGTTACCCCAAATCACAATGGGGTGAATGTTGAGCCACGTATCGCAGTGAAAATGCAAAACAGAGACTGGGATGAAGCCAGGGCATCAGTGGGAAACTCCCAGTTGCCCACTCACCGACATGGAGACAAAGACTCTGCCCTCACCAGCCCACAGAAACACAGAGAGAAGAGGAAACACTGCGACTCGGCCGACGGAGACAAACACGAACGCGAGAGACGCAAACACCCCAGAGATGCTCGCTTCGAAGGCCACCGTATCTCTCACTTGGTGAAGAAAAGGAACTACAAGAAGTCGGAGAGTGAAGACAAGGGGGGACAGGATGAGAAGAAATCAGACGATTATGTCTTGGCCAAGCTCTTCAAGAAATCTGGTACGATTTATATGCACTTACAATATGACACATTGCATTTAGGTTATTTACAGCAGGCTTTAGTGTTGACTGTTGTGCTCTTTGGGGGGTTAGGCATCCACAGCGTCATGCAGCATGACACCATTATGGAGTCCTCCAACCCAGACTATGTTCTTGTGGAGGCAGAAGCCAACAGGGTGGCCAAAGATGCCCTGAAGGCCCTCAAGGTTTCCCGTCAGCAGTGCAGGTTGCCTTACAACCGGCCTCCTCCCCCTCCTGCAAGGTACACCTTCTCAGTGTGACACACTGACAGCGTTTATAATTTACAACAAATATCTGAGCTTTCTCTGTTTTGCCTTTGTTGGTTTTGACAGGAAGCGTTTCGGACAAAAGAAGAATTCACTCCTGGTTGCACCTCCTGTTCGCTCTGGCCCTATTCCAGACAAATGCAAAGTAAAAGCTTTTTTTGATGAGAATATATAAAGTGCACTACTGTGGTAGTGTGTTGGATTTTTTTTAACCCTGTTGAACCATATCTGTTCCTCTCTTTAGGATGCTGCCATTGTTAAAAAGTCTGTGTCAAAGAAGCCTGGGATAGGAGCACATTTCAGTGGGGAGGGGGAAGAAGGTGACTCAAACTCTGCCTCCCTCTCCTCCTCTTCGCTGCTGGCGAAGATGAGAGCCCGAAACCACCTCAGCCTGCCCTCCAGCCAAACGGAAGAAGCAGAGGAAGAGCAGGAGGACTCTGCTGCAGGAACCAGCACCACTCCAGCTCCGCCTACCGAGCATGACGAGCTTTTGGTGGATCTGCGCAACTTCATAGCTTTCCAGGCCAACGTGGACGGACAGGCCACCACCCAGGAGGTGCTGCAGTATTTCCAGCCAAGACTGACTCAGGATCAGGCACCTGTCTTCAGAGAGCTGCTCAGGAGCATCTGTGACTTCCACAGGATGTCGGGTCAGGAGGGGGTGTGGAGGCTAAAGGAGCACTTCCGTTGAATGAAGCACCAGCAGAAGCAGATAAACTTCCTAACTGTGATGTATATTTTAGTACTTGAAACCAACAAGTCCATAGAGGTCAAAGATTCTCCTTTCATCAGCTTGTCAAATTGACAAAAAACAAATAAATGTCTGACTTCAGATCGGCTTTTTACACTGAGCTGTGATGGACCATATATTGTAAAAAAACAATGTGCTGGTAAACTCTGTTAAACGATTTTTATGTCTTGAACAAAATGGGAAACAGTGGCAGTGTCTAATGAGTTTAGGCTTAAGTTGAAACATTTTTTGCAAATGCTTTTGTTTGTTTGTTTTGTACCTGGTTCTACTTGAAAGCGTCTATTCATGTATTTACCTCAAATTCAAAACAGTCATATCTTGACTAATGACTTACTCAGTTATGTGTTGTTTACTTTAAATATTTGTACCTCAACAGCTCCAATTGCCAGCATTTGCCATAAGATTCTGTAGTATATGCAGTAGTGTATTACTGTGGGATTTTGCAATGACTGACTTTTCTCAACTGTAAAAATATGGCTTGAAAGTAATGATAAAAATGATCTACCTCCTGTTAAAAATAAAATAATTGCATAGTTCATTTAATAAAGTCACATTTGTTTTATTTGAAATTGAAATCTATTTGAGGATGCATCCACTGAATTTTTTTAATGTAAAAATATTTTGCATTATTAATATAAATCATAAGCATGTAGAGAACTGTGATTTTTATCTAAATAAGTGTGGACTAGAAATGAGTTTCTGAAAAGTAAATGGTAAAATGTGAAACCAAAATGTCCATCACTTACTTAAGGTTTGCTTGTAAAACTGTTAGTAGGAAACGGAGATGAGTGTAATGTCATTTAGTCGTTTAAACAGCCATCAGAGGGTGGAGGAAAGGCGCTGACAGGAAGCACAGGGCCTCCTCTATTGTCAGAGTTGTCTAGACCAAATATTGGGATAAAGTTATCAACCGTTATTTGATTTCAATTTTCTCCACGCACCTCGCCGAGGTCATAATAACAACTTTATTTTCAGTGGTGCATAAATTAATTACGCGCATTTAATAACTAAAATATCATTATATTCCCCCTTTAATAACATAAACGCTGCACGCCAGGGAAACCCTTAATAGCGCGGGGCCCTGTAACTGGCCATTATCCGCCTGTAATGATATTACAGAACCAATTACGCGCCATTAGAAGGGATTTTCTGCACTTTATGTGGTTTAGTCCAATCCCGCTCTCCTCTTCTAAATTTCAGCTGCTTCTCGAAGCCTCATTTTGCCTTCACCTCAGAGACGCATGGCGTCTGCGCTCTGCCGTCCCAGATGCGCTTTAAAACTAATTGAAAGGGTCCCGCAGCAGATCATTTATCTGAGGAAGCGAAATAAATCGCAGGACCCCTTGCTGTGAACAAAATCAAAAATTTGGCCTTGTGAGTGTTCTACATGCGCAACCCCTTGTAAAGTGGACCCCGTAACACACCCCGACGAGCAATTAACCCACCCGACAGTCAATCTAAAACCCAAAAGCAGTCATCCTCCTTTTTTTAATATATGAAAGAACCAAATAAAAAGTGCAGCGGGTATGTGTGCATGTTTATGGTTAGGGAATATGCCTGACTCTGGAATAACAATCACTTGTGATGAATTTTTTGGCACCAGAGCAGAGCTGCCGTTTACTACCCTGGGTATATCGCCCCTCTTACCCCCTCTCTCTTTCTCTCTGACACACACACACCCACACCCACACACACACACACACACACACACCATAAGGGTTGGGGGTGAAACAGACAAAGCCGTGATAATCCGATTAGGACCAATTAGGCGTGTGATTCTGCGACACTAGCTAAAAGCCTGAACACTCTGTAGACAGTTATACAGTTGTGTAGACATCTGGACACTCCCAGAGAGACGCACAGACACAGAGAGAGATGGCTATGTAAGTGTGGAGTCTATGTGTGTGTACGTGTGAGGGAGGGAGGGAGGGAGAGAGAGAGAGAGAGAGAGAGAGAGAGAGGTCTGGACACTCCCAGAAAGAGTCAGGCTTAGAGGCGCAGCAGCCACTTCTCTCCGGAGCGGAAACTCACTCACATCAGCATCTTCGCTGCAGGTAGGATGCTCTCTTCTTTTCACACACACACACACGCGCGCGCACACAACAATAACTTTGAATTTCCCGAAGTGCCCCACGGTTCCATATGCTGCCCCTCGGACAATTTCCTGTGTTCAGTTTTCCGTTTTAGATGTGCGCCGATCTGAGCCGTTGGGTTCAAACTTTTGTCTCTGTTCCAGGTCCAGGTCCGCAGCTCAGAGACGCGCCAGGATGTTCTACTTCCACTGTCCACCTCAGCTGGACGGAGAGTGCTGCCGCTCCAACACACGTAAGCGCTGCACCGCCAGTCCTACTTCTCTGCTAAAACAGGAGTCTGTAAAGTTTCTCGACGTTTAGGCTGCGCACTTGCGCGCAGAAAGCGTGTGCGCGATGTTGATGGACTGAGAGGAGGCCTGAGCGCACGTTTCCTTCTATTCCTACTTCCAGTAATTAAACGATCCGCAAAAATGACACAAGCCTTTCGACGCAGACGTATTTTGATGCAGAGTTAAATTAAACAGAGACTTTCACATTTTATTCTGCAAAACAATGTAAAAACCTCTATTCTGCATTTTCATTTATTAAAACTGAATAATTTTTATTTAGTGCATTTCTATTTCTATATATTTTATTTGAATTCAAGGGTTTTCAAAGTGCTTTTATTTTGGTGAAAAGCGCTGGTGGTTTGGCCCCGGGGCAGAGGGGCCGTTTTGAGCACAGATGTTGGATGTCACGGCTCTTAGTCCGACATGGTCTCTCATAGACAACAACATCAATGTTTAATGCAACTAATGGAAAGGCGAAATGTGTCAGACAGGACATTTACTAAGTTTGACTGCTTTGGCTTCGTGTTAATTTAAAAAACATTTTCTTTTTACCTTTTATATGAACTAAATTAAAGTGAAACTACAATTTAAAACCTAATTTGTAACCGAATGAATGAGTAAACTTTGTATTTTCAGTGAATTCCAGCGGCTTTGCCAATCACGCCCCGGCTGATTTTGATGACGGCTTCCTACGTAGAAAACAGCGCAGAAACAGAACAACGTTTACTTTGCAACAGGTAAATATTTTCCAGAAATTAAATTTGAAAAACAAGAAATATCTAGAATTCCTTACTTAAAGAAAACATCACTTCATTATAAGTAGAAAAAAGAATAAAACAGTTGGGAAAGTTTTTAAAAATGACGAGCTTGAACAGCGAGAAAGGCCTTTATAATTGGTTTAATACGATGACAACTTAACAGACTGTGAAACCAACTACTCACATATATGAAAATAAAAAAAACACGATTTGGAGAGACCTAGAATTGAATATTCGACCTTTAAAGACTTTGCGTGGGCATAACTGTAAATTGCCCATTTTCACGCAGGCAGGAATTTTGACGTAAGGCCAATTAAGCTTAAATTAGACTTCTTTATTTTCACATTAAATCACTGTCAAGTGTAGAAGTGAGTTTAATAGTTTTTTCAGCCTGATGCCGATGAGCACAACATTAGGGAGAAGACAGGACGTTTAAGCTACAAGAAAGCAAATAAACTTATTTGCTGGTGGTCTGTGCGCGCAGCTCGAGGCGCTGGAGGCGGTCTTTGCCCAGACGCACTACCCGGACGTGTTCACGCGCGAGGAGCTCGCCATGAAGATCAACCTGACGGAGGCCCGGGTGCAGGTGAGCCGCAGCAGCGCAAAGCGTCCTGGGCACGTTTGACCATAGGAGGGGGGGCAAATGAAGCCACTCTGTCATTTCAGCGGTGTGCTTTAATAACATCAACGTAATGGTGAATATTAGATTAGCTTGATTAATCGGTCATTCATAATTAACCAGCGATAATGTTCCCCACTAATTTGTCCGCGTCTCAAAGGTGGGAATGCATCATTCATGCAGATCCCATTCCCCGTAACGCGGACAGGAAACGATACGTGCGTTGACGGAGGGCAAAGCGTGCAACCTCCAGCCAAAAGTCTTTTCTCCCACCCTCTCCCTCTGTCAAACACACGCACACACGCGTTTAAAACACACACAAAAAACCCACACACGTGCACCTTAAATTTGGCAATTTATATTCTGCTCCTGCCCTGCACATATGCGCGGTTATAAACTTGGCCAGATGTAATTAAGTTATGTGTCCTGTATGTAATTTCCTGCATTCCAGATTTGCTTTTGGGTTTTGTTGTGCGCGCAGATCTAATTGTGGGAAATATAATAGTTTGCCTTTTGTTCCCCAGGGTCATCTTACTATCGCTTAAACCCAATGGCGAGGTTGATAATGGAATCCAGCGCTGTAAATTAGGGATTGTAAACAAATTATTCCCCTCCTAATCCGATTACCACATTCCTATTATTAAATCTGAACATGAATCCACCGCAGCATGCAGGGATATTAAACTTACATTATTATTAGAAAATAAATTTCCTTTCTGTTGTAGTGTTGTTGCCCCCCTTTTTGTAAAGTGTCAATGGGCCTCCCCCGCATTAAGAGCAGCCGCAAATTGAGATTAATGGAGCAATTATAGCCCATTCACAGACGGGTGTGTGTGGGGGGGCGCGACTTCTAGCTGGAAGGTGCAGGGGTGAGATAAGTCCATTGGTTGTATTGTTGTCCTGCCACCAAAATGTTGTCTTTTCTTTATGCCGAATGAATGCATGCGTTTTGTTTGGCTGTTGACATCGTTTATACCCCCCATACAATAGAAGGGATGCTGAGCACATGCAAACCGACTCTAACCTCCATTCACACATCATGATTAATGCCTGCTAGAACCAAGTCCTAATCGAATCTGATGTTGTCAAACAATCACTAAATAGGGAAATAAACGACTTCATCATAGCTGCCTCTCTCTCAGGCAGCACAACTGTCAGTGGGAAGTCATTAAAATATGATAATGAAAAATTGCTCAATTAAATGTTGTTATAGGCAGTGACCTTCATTCGATTAAGATACCAGAACTTGGCGATATGTTCTCAGCTGTGTGGATTGTAAAGTTTTTTGAGTAAGTTGCGCTGGTGTGACACTTTCAAACACTTCAGGCTCAGAGGGCAAAGAGCTGCTTAATAGAACAAAAAAATGCACAGAGACATTGTTTAAATATTTGTAATGTTTTGAAAAAGAAAATAATCAAGTGTTGTAAAACAAAGGTAGATTCAAATTATGATCACCATTTTGCCTTCTGCTTCTTCTGCTCGCAGGTTTGGTTCCAGAATCGCAGGGCAAAGTGGCGAAAGACGGAGCGAGGGAGCACGGACCCTGAAGGAGGAAAGGAGCAGATGAGCGAGGGGACTCCTCCATCCCGCAGCATCAACTCTCAGTCCCCAGTGGACCAGAGCAGGAAACCAAAAGAACCGCTGGAGATGCAGCCGAGGTAACAGAACAATGACACAATGTCACTGCCGCGCTTTAAGAATAGGAGAAATAGGAGAATGGTAAGAGGAAAAAATTGTGACTAGGTCAGACTTTTTCCCTTCTGGATCCACATGATAAAAAATAAACTATAAAAATCAAAGATCTTTCTGTCGATAACTCCTTTATATACTGATCCGATTTAACTGAGGATTTACAGCAGAGAAACCCTGTAGACAGTTTTAGAAGTGTATTGATCTTGATTGATCTCATAATCATAAGCATAATCTGATCTATCTGATCCCTCCAGTATCAACAGGTCAGTGGGTCCTGGTGGGCCGTTCTTCCCATCCTGTCTACCAGGCACGCTCCTCAACTCTGCCACCTACGCTCAGGCCCTGTCACAGGTCGCCACCCTGAAAGGTGAATATGACTTTAAATGTGATCATAGTGATGCGATGATTAGATACAGGTCCTCCGTAGTCTCACTACATGTCCCACCTTTGCCTTTTTTCAGGTAACGGTCTGTGCTCCTGTTGTGTCTCCGACCCCATGGGCTTGTCCTTCCTGCCGCCCTACGGTTGCCAGGGAAACCGCACGGCCAGCGTGGCCGCCCTGCGCATGAAGGCCCGCGAGCATTCGGAGGCCGTGCTGCAGTCCGCCAACCTGCTCAGCGCGGCGACGGCGCCCGGCGCCGGCGTCGGGGTCCTGTCCGGGGTCGGCGTGGGCGCGGCCGGGGTCGCGAGGCCCTCGGTGGGTCCCGCCATCGAGGGGCCCGGCGCCATCGGAAGAGGGGGCGACGGCTCCAGCCCCGGCCCGGCCAAGGTCCCGGTGCTGGGCGGCAGCTCTGACAAACACGCCCACTGCTCCAAGGAACCGCTGGAGAAGAAGTGAGGCGCTGGACACAAACGTGGATGTACCGACGCTCTAAATCTGTGTGATCGTGCCTGTTGTTACTGCGCTACCGTGGTCCCATGAGCAACCAAGCACAACTGACTGGGAGAGACTCTGCTGATTTCACAATGTGTGGATGCGAACACTCAAATATTGTTTGACACTACACTTTCATGTTTAATAGAATTACTGAAAATCTGGGGCCTTGTAGCCCCATAAAAGCACAAGTGTGATTTTGGATCAATATCTGTCTTCATGAACTCTTGGACTCTGTTTGATGGACTACATGTGAGCAAAAAGGTGATTTGTTCCATCTTCTTTTCATAAGGAGGACAGACGCTTACCTTGTGAATGTTAATGCATGTGAACTGTAGAAGTACAGATGCGATGGCGGGACCGTGAGGGTTTTGTATTCTGGCAATATAATATTCCTGCCGTCAGGTCAGCAACGGGCTCAGACTCTGTCCCCGCGCTGGTTTGATTTTAAAGTGGAAGCGCACTTTAATATTTATCAGACGTTTGCTGTGTAAATGTGTACCTGTGCCAGACAATAACAGTGCGGCTCGGTGACGGAGCGGCGCGTGTTAGCACATCCGTGGCGCTGGCAGACAGGGAACACACCAGTCCTGTTGTGACATGTTCTTTAAAACAATTAAAGATGTAGCCGCTCATGTTCCTCTCCTGTTGCCTCTCTCTCCAGCCATCTGTTCTGATACATTATTTATCAGCTTCCCCTGAAGCCGGGAGAGGAGAGCAATCCTGACGCTTATTATTTATTTACTTTTAGAATCGCCCGGCCTCTCTGCTCCTCCCCGAGCCGCCTCATAAACCTCGTTACACCTGATATATGCTATTTATTAATGTTGAATTTGCATTTCAAGAGCGTCGCCTCTCATCTCGTCGCGGCCTTCGACGGCGTAGTTCTCATCGCGGGCCTTCGCGCATTTGTCGATTCATTATCCCTAAACGTCCCCCCCTCACCGGAGTGACTCCTGAGTGAAGGATCAGCTGATCCGTCGGAGGATACTCACCCACAGCGAGCACAAGCAGTAGTTGGGCTGATTCAATTTGCGTCCTTGAGGATTTTCAGGAAATTACTTTTGATATTCAATAACACAATTAAGTAAACTACACACACATTATCATGAATAATTGATAAGAAATTATGTATTACCATGAAGTACTGGTTCAATAATTGATGAGGCGACACCCTGGTGACATGGAAGGGGAGATAATGTCAGAAGTTGTGCCAGGTTGTGTATAGAGCACTAAGCACTCACGTCGTCTCTTTCACACCGTCGTGAGAGTTTGTTGTAAATATGCGACAAATATTCCAATAAAGTGATACTTTTCAAAGACTGTGGCTGGGTCTCTTGTGACATTAAGATTTTTATTGTGTGATTCAAAACAATTATCACAGATACATTTGCACGTTTGAGACACGTTTCAAAACATAATATATCATAAAACTGTTTTATACTGTAGCAGGTATTTTGCTGAATCCATTCATGCTCTAAACTAACGTCACAGAAAACATCATGTCCTATTGTAATGATTTTTCTTTAAGTGCATAAGAGAGCTCCAGAGCAAGGATGTTAAGCCCTGTGACATGGCGGCTAATGATAACACAATATCCCTGTACAAATCGGCGTCTTATCCCAAAATGTCGCTGTGTGGACAACACAATCCAGCCAACTCGCACAAAAGCTGAGAAAAACACATTCAGCCGTTCCAAATTGAATACAGTAGTTGTGGAATTTAATCATTAGCCAAAACAAAGGAGGCTGAAGTTATAATGACTCCGATCATCATTAAGTTCTGCATGGTGCCCATAATTCACTGCTTTAATATTTCATAAACAAGTCAAGTTGGTGTTGACATTCAGCTGTGCATGTGGCATCATTGATAATTTTCTGTCACCTAAAAAAAGTCCTGAGGCGTTTTTGTTGAGCATTGTTATATCAAATTAGCTGGAGAGCAGCCAGAAAAGCAGACAAACATGGTGAATATGGGGGACAGCAGTTGAACTCCATTCTTACATTGCAGTTAATGGGCTTCTTTTGTTGCAGTAATGAAATATTTTGCAAGGATGTGGGAAAATATGTCCTGAAACACAGAGACGCCGGGCACATGCACCCGTCCACAGACACACAGGAGGAGACAGTTTGCCTGAGAACGGCCAAACATACGTACAATTCTGTGACTTCACATTCAGTGCGACAACAAAATATGACTTTTTAGGGACACGGCTTCAAGGCCCAATGGACATGGAATGTCCAAAATACCCACTACTGTGTAATGGCTACTTTTAATTCCTGCAGCAGAGCTGATCAATAACTCAATCAATTAAAATCAATTAGGCTCATCTCTGAATGGAGATAATACAAACAAAGCATCTCTTAATGCAGCCAGTAATGTGCCTGTCTGCTGGCTGCCACCGCCGCAGCTCCTGCTCCTTACTCAGCACAGGGAAGCGCATCCTCAGCATTTGTGATCAATGCTAAAGGTCCTCGGTAGTGTATAAAAGTGACACCGTGCTAAACTTGAGGCAAATATGTCAAACAAGGAAAAAACGATTTCAGGACAGGCCAAGCTGACGTGGACGTGCATTCTCAGTGTGTCCACTAGAGGGACTTAGTGAACAGGAAACTCGCCACGACGCTCCATTTCAAACCTCGGTGGCAAAATTGAGCTTTGTGGATGAACACACACTGGGTAATTTTTGCTGAGGGAAGTTTTTGCAAATTAAATTTTATTAATCAAAACCATTTTTAACAAGTGCAGAGGATTGAGGGCCCACAAGTATGCAGCAAGACAGATCTGCGGAGCCTCGTGGTAACGACACGGGGATGGTGCAGAGACAAACGTACCGGAGAGGAGGAGAATGGGCGGAAAACAAGGCTGGAAAAGGAAAACCAGAGATGACTTAAAAGGGATTAGCTCAGCCTTTCTGACGTGTGCAAAACCATCTGTGTGTCTGTGTGCTTGCGTGGGCATATGTGAAGGAGTGCGTCTACATTAGGGCCCATGTGTGTGTGTCCATCATCCCGCCAGTCTGGCCCTGCACCTGCCAAGAATCCCAGGAAACTATCTGCTGCAGCCATCTCCTATTATAGCAGCAGGCTGTGGGAGGGCAGGCGGGTGGGAGTGGGTGGGAGTGGGCTGGACCCTCCCCTTCCTCTGCCTCATGGCCTTTTGTGCCGGGGGGGTGAGTGAGTCTGTAGCCAGGGAGATTAGACTGTCATAGCTCAAATGCTCTAATGGGTCAGTTTACTCATAATAATACATACATGAAAATATCAGTGCGAAATCTGCTAAAGTGCTGTCAATTCACAAAAAGCTCCACTCAGGTTCCTGGTGAAGATAAGAGGCGAGTGTTGACCAAGAGCCACTTGTTGACTCTCCATACAGTGTTTGTCAGTTGTGTTCTAATGAAGAGGGTGGCACTCCAGAGTTATTTATGTCTCCCACAGGGGCATCCACTCATTACTGCCCCCACACCCACAATCTCCCACAGTAACAACACGGCTTCTGGAAATCAGGCGTTTCACCTCCATCGGACCCCGCGGGCTCCTCCGCTGGCCTGGACACCGGTCTGCTTTGCTGATAGTTAGCTCCCGCTGCTAATGGCGAAGAGTTAGCCGTCCAGATTTATAAATAGTTAAGAGGCTGTTTGTTTCATCCGTCTGACACTCGACACCAGAGGATCTCGCAGAGCCGCCTGCGAGAGCGAGCGTCATTCTGTCCCCTGTGGTAGTCGCTCTAGCGGAGACCGCTCCTCCGTTTGTTCTGGTCTCCAGCTCCAGGTTTCGCTACCTGGCCCTGGTCAGAGGATCAAAGACCTGACGAGGACTATACAACAGTTGTTTTGCTTTGGGAGTTTTTTAGGAGAAACAGCCCGAGGCGTCAGAGAGGTGTTGTTGGGGTGACAGGGCGGGATCAGAGAAGCACGGCCCTTTTGGGGAAACAGAGCCTGGGAATTTACAGTGAGGCCCAAGATATGGATATCAAAAGTGGGAGGTAAGACACGATGTCACTCTGCAATCTACAGTCTGATAGTGAGGCACTTCAGAATATTACACTAAGAAGCTGACTCCCTATGCATGCATATTCAGTAAGTTAATGAGATTTAATTTAAACAGAAAACATACAAACATGTACAATAACAAATATACATGACCTAAAAGCAACTGGCCTGAATAAAATGCACTGTGTTAGACTTCTACTGTATGTAACTCTGCTGATACAGTATACTGTATAGTCACATCAGAAGTGAGACTTTTCAGACTCCCTCCAAAAACACAGCTCTTTGGTGTCAGGTTGTAGAGCTGGAGTTCTGTCACCGGACAAAAATAAACCTGTCACATGCAAGAATGAACAGAAACCACTCTGGTAGCTTGACAGGAGTGATTTAAAGGTTTTTATGCATATGTTTGTATGTGCACTAATCATAACTTGGAAAATGTTAAACTTGTGTTTAAATGAACAGTGTTTTTGAGCATTCAATGCATTAAAACTAAGCCCAAAAAAACCCTTCCATCCGTCCAAAGAGCTGTAGTTTTAGGTGCAACCAAACTGTAGAGCGTCTGCGCAGGTTACCGATTCTGTAGACACGCATGAGATGGCTTTCAGGTCAGAAGATATTAATGAACCACTGGGTATTCTGAGCAAGGTGACGACTGCCTGGCAGCTGCAGTATATTTAACCAGAACATACCCATGACATCCCAGTGGCCTCTTAATCTGCCCATCTTTTCAATTGACAAAAAGGGAACATGCAATTTTATCTCATCAATAGGTTGTTGAGCTCTGTTCTTAAATAAGTGGGTGCGTTTTTACAGTTATAAAGTATATGAATATTATTCCATGCTTATTACAAGGAACGTTCTGAACACTAGTAGTAGTTAAAAGTAAATAAATGATTTCATATGCACAAATGATGAGAACTATTTGTCCATTTATATTCAAGACAATTCTATTTACTTTAATACTGATTATAGTCATTTGGTCATTTTTAGCAAAGTTTTAAATCAGCCCAATTTAAATCTTGCAATATAAAAAAATAATATCATGCAGTTAAAGCAGCAATAAACTGTCCTATTTTACCACTGAAGTCTCAGTTTAGTAGTGAAGGTATTTAAGCATCTTTCCATCTGCTTTCTGTATCGTAGTAAACCAAAGAGGTTTTACTACAAGATTAGTTTCCAGCGTATCATGTTCACTTAGACGTTCACTCTGAGTTAAATAGACTGATGGAACGTGCTGATCTACCTAATCAGATCTTACTGACATTAATAAATAATGTAACATTAAGCAGGAAACAGCTTCTAGTTACTGAACCGTCGTCTGTGTGGTTTAACAGACAAACTGCGTGTGGTCATCTAAGTTTAAAGACGCGTTCTGCTTTCCCTAAATAACTCACGTGAGGCTGTCTTCGCTGTGCCTAGCAACAGTGTAGTTTTACTCACAACATGTCTGTGAAGGTCACGCTGAGTGAAGGGGGGGCTTTACAGGGCTGTTTTCAGACGCACATACAGTACATTGTTTACATGGCTGCAGCTTCTCAAGGCCAGCTATCATAAAATAAGGAGTTATCATTTGTAAAATCATATCGCATCAGAGAATAAAGTGTGTACAGTACATGAATGATTAAAAATCAGGACAGATGTTCTGCGAAAACAACTGAGTGAGGGTGACAGCTTACGGCTTTGTTTCTTCTGCAGGAGAACAACTTTGAGGACTTGTTGGATGGATGTCAACTAAAAGGCACGATGCCTTAGAAGCTCCTGGCTGCACAACATCCGGACCAGGGGCCCAAAACTCAGTCCTGCAGCTCCGGCAGCGGGCAGAGTGTGTAATTTTGAGGTCTGTGTATGCATGAATGAACAAACAACTGAGGCCAGAGCTCTTTTTTAGTGAGCCCGCATCATGACCTCGGTTGAGAAGCGTCGCTCCAGCCGCAAAAGCGGCGGGCACCGAAAGCACAGCGACGGAGGCTACAGCGACACGTCCAGCGGAGGGTCCTTCCTGGATGAGACTGACCGAGAAGTCAGCAATCTGACAGATCGAGCATTTAGGAGTCTCTGCATTGGCGACGAGGCTGTTTATAATGACTCTGACCTCTGTTCGTCATCGCCCTGTTTCCAGAGAGACAGACAGCTGGCCTTTGGCCAGAGTGGCCTGGCCAGAGACCGAGAGGACAGGGAGGAACTCAAAAGAGCCGCACACGAGAGCTTCAGCCTCAGGGTGCAGCACTATGGACAGGACTGGCTCCATGGAGGAATGTTTGGGGCTGACATCCATAGAGATCCACAGTGGGAGGTTTACGGGCAAAACACACAAGGGAGGATTTCTGCCACATTCCAGCACTCCTTTATGGAAACCTCTCAACAGGAGAAATCTCTGAGAGAAGAGCACCTGTCCTTCCTCAATGGAGCCACTGAGCTGAGTTTACAGCAGCGTAGAAGCCGCTCCAGAGTGTCCTCTCTCATCAGAGCGTTTAACTCTGAGGGACAAAGGGACGGATCAGGAACGGACACTAAACTCAGAGAGTGGAACGATGAGACGTGCTGGGACAAATCAGCTCTGATGAGCATCCAAAGAGAACTTTCTGAATTCTCATACCAGCAAAACTTTAACAACGGTCATTTCCCCTCCGCTGGTCCATTCGCATCCAGAGACTCCAACTGCTACTCTTCTGAGGTAGCAGCAGTCACTCACCAGCATTCTGATGCCTCTTTTATGAGATCGTCTCACAGTGCACAAAGCCTGTCTGCACAGGTCAACTGTAACTCCAACTTCTTCATACACAGCGAGTACAGTCCCTTTAAACTTTGGAGGGACCATAACAGGTTTCCATTCAGGCAGGGAGAAGTCTCAGGGTTTATGCCTCGTTCAGAGTTCCCTAAATGGTACGAGACACCAATGTACAAGGAGCTTTCACTTGAAACCGATACACGAGGTCCGTACAGGTTCGCTGAAAGGGGCGTCAACCATCCCAGGAACAATTTGGCAAATGTAATACAGCCCAGTCCTCCTCGCTCAACATCGACATCCACAGTGTTGCAGAAAACGTTGGCCGTGGAGAAGCGCTGTGAGTCAGAGCTGGCGAGCCATTACCCCCACAGGAAGCGAGCGCAGAGCCTAGGAAATAACAGGCTACCATCCCAGCGTCCGTCAACAGCGTCTCCTACAACTGAGATGTCTCAACGTGTCCGGGACACCATCCGCTCTGCCGAAGCCCTCAGGCAAAAGATCCAGATGATAACTGAACAAAATATGGCAGAAGGGTTTGCAGCAAATCAACAAGAAGTGATCGTTAACAATGATCGTTTAGTTCCCTTTGGTAACGCCTTCGTAGCAGAGCCGCCAAATGTCTCCCCTCAACCCATAGAACATCCCCCAGTGCGAGCTGAGAGCAGGGGAGCCACTCCAGATGCTAGGATGTCCAGCTACAAATCCAGAGCCACAAGCCTTCTCTTTAATCTCAAAGACAACAGGAAAAGAGTAAAAAGCACCTACAGCCCTACTAAATTTAAAGGTTTAGATGCCCAGGAGAAACACAAACAGTTTGTCCAGGAGCCCAGAGACACCGTGATAGACATCCCTGATTTTCCAGATTCAGACATTCAGTTTCCCAATATAGAGGAAGCAAGCAGGACAAATGTGGCCTTCCATCAACATGTCAACCAGTATCATAGCACAGCGTTGTCTCATACAACACTAAATAGTCAACCTGCAACAGCATATACAGGGCACAGTCTAGATTACACTTTAAATAATTACCAGGCCGCACAGACACAAGGTGAGATAGTTCATCATACTGGGTTCGCTGACTTCATATCTAAAAATGACACTAGCTATCATCTGGTTAATGGACAGAACCTTCAAGACTCATTTTCATTTGCTCCCTATAACCAAGCTATTATAGATCATCCTGCCCACAAAACTTCTTATATGCAAAAGCTAAACACCGGTAACAATCAAATCAGAGATTATTCAATAAGTGAGTCAAATACTGAACAATGTTTTAATGAAAAAGTGGGCAGGGAATTTACAAAGGTGGAGAGATATCAGCAGCTTAAAGACAACAAACACGATTACAGTAATGTGTCTCTGCAGGATAGATGGAGACCAACAAACAGCCAAGACACGGAAAAGCTCAGTCTAAAAGCAGACACCTCTCCATGGAAACAAGAGATAACAGCTCTACCAGAAAGAGACCAATGTGCTCAGACTTCGCAAAGAGCAGCTGCGATAAAAGAGGAAAGAAATTTATCAAGAGACACATACAGAAGAGAAAATCAGCAAAGTTTAAATAAAGAACTCAAGAAGCCAGAGTTGGGGGAGAGCTTTGGTGCAGCAGCATCTCATCAAACGAATGCATCGGAAAATTCCAACAAGGCCAACCAACTACCACAATATGCTTCATTCAGTAATATTGTTAAAGAAAGAGAAGCAACTTATGGACAACAGCCACGTGGAGCATCTAGTGATAAAAACATACTTAAAACACATTACAGGAACACAGAGGACAATGAAATAAAAGAAAATGACCTGACACAGAGTCTTAATAGACACAATCCGTATAGTCATGGAGACACAGCTATGTTAATGCAAGAAACAGCTCTAAAGAATCAATCTAAACATCCTTTGGAAATCCCAAAGGTGCAAGAACCTAAATTACAGCTTCAGCATCATCTGCAGAACAACTTGTGGTCCCAGCCCGACAGGGTCTCTGTACCTACACTGACAAACCAGGTGAAGGAGCAAGGGATTGTTGAGGTCAAGGCTGCAGAATATATAAAAGCACAACACGCCCAAGCACAGCTGGCAAAAGCGCAGCCCCTGGCTCAAGTGGAGTCTGCTAGGTTAATTTTAGCAGGGCATACTAGTTCAGAGAAAGCCAGGGCAGAAAAGGCCAACGCAGACCTGCCAAACAATAAGAGAATAGAACCGTCTACAGCAGATCAAATTAAAGAGCAGAAAGTTGAGGACAAAGGAAAAGTCAAAGAAAGACAGTTAGAGACAGCGAGAGTTAGGAGGGTAACAGACGAACCAAGGATTAGAACAAAGGAAGCGGGAGCTGTGCACTTAAAAGAGGAGGAGGGTGAGCAGGTGAAAGCAGAACAAGCTAAGGTGGAGAAAACTGAACTGGTAAAAAGAGAGACTGAGCAGGCGAGAGAACAGCAAACGCCTCTAAGAGACAGGATCAGAGCAAAGCAAGGCGACCAGGAAGAGGTGAGAACAGAGCAAGTTGAAAGAGAGCACAAAGAAGAAGAGCAAATTAAAACAGAAAAGGTTAAAGCAGCTGGTGAGAAAGCAGAACGGGCTAAAGAAGAACAGATGGAGAAGCAACAAACTAAAGCAGAACAACAAAAAGTGAATGTAGTGGAAAAGGCCAAAGAGAAAAATAAAGATTTAACTGATGTGGGTCAAGCGAATGCAGAGCAGCCTACAGCACAGACAAGCAAAGTGAAAGGGGCAGCGGTTGAGAACAGAGCAAGAGAGCAAGTGAAGCTTTTGGAAAAATGGACGACACCTGCAGCCAAACTGACAATGACACAACACGTCAAAATAGAGCCAGATAAAGTTGAGCAAGTCAAGTCAGAGTTAGCTAAAGCGAAAGCAGAGCTGGCAAAAATAAAGGAAAAGATGAAAGGAGAGCAAAAAGAGAAAGACAGAAGCATCAACAGCACAAAGGAGGATAACGTTAAGATTAGAGACGTCGGTTTAGGGGTTAATAGCAATAAAACAAATGATTACAGCGTAAAAGATAAAACAACACAAGGGAATCAACAGAGGGAAAATAAAATTGTTAGAGGTGCTGATGATTATGAGCGTCTGAGAGAGAAATACGGTTTCACGAATGCAGTATCAACAAACATAAACACAGTGTCAACTGTGGGAAATCACTTGTTACATAATGCCAAAGAAACACCTGCTTTGTCTCTTGACAAAATTGAAACAATGAATACAGAGAAACCGAAACCTGAACATAGTCCAACAGCCAGGATAGAAAACATAGGGGTGACAGATAGTCACTATGTTTATAGTGAGTCATCTAAAGAATTCAAGTTGACCAGTGCTGTAGATAGCAGGGCAAACAGTGACACTGTTGCTGATAAAAGTAGGGATCATAGCCAAGATAAGTTGGAAAACTGTGAATCTGCAAAACAAACTGATCCTCAGCAAAGAGACCCTGATTTGAACAAAAATCCCACCCTTGAAAGGAAACCTAAGTCAGCAGAACAATGTTTAGCTCCACCAAAGGACTCATGTTACACCCCTCCCAGAGCTTTGTCACATAAAGAGAAGGTGCAAACCAAGCAGGAGATTCTGACCTCCAGGATAAAGGCCCACGCTGAAAAAGAGATATCAGCCATTAAAGAAAAGGGTTTAGCAATGCGAGATGGAATAATAGGCAAAAACTCCAACAAGCAAGTAGCAACTGGTCAGAGTATACGACAGAGGCCAGCACCACACGACGTGTCTAAAAAGCAGGGAAGCACAGCGTCCAGTAACATTACACCACAGCACCAGATGGAGCCTTTAGGAATACAGATGGCACCAGCTGAGGCCGTTTCACCTCTCAGCCCTGCACCAGTTACATCAGCTTCAAGCACCAGTCAGCTGGTAGACCATTCACAGAAACAAGCTCCCAAAGAACCAGAAAAGGCCATTGGCTTTGTGCTAGAACCACACGTGGAAGTAGAGCAAACGCAAATTTGTGCAATGAGCCTCATTGAGACTCAAAAGGAAGAAAAACAGGGAGCAAATCCTGAAGAACACTTTGGGCAGAAAGAGACACTTAAAGACAGACCCATTATAAACACTAGTTATCGCAATAAGAATAAAGAAAATCCACAAAAGGAGGAGAATAAACAAGAAGCAAGTGACTCGGCACCTTCATTAAATGTGTCATTTGGTCAGAACGAAGGCTCTGTGGCTGATGACAACCTACAGATCATGGGTATAAGGGTAATGGTACGAGAGAGAAAGACCTCTCTGAAAGAAACTCCAGCGGATAACAGCACTCAGGAACAAATGGAAGCAGAAGGGAGCAAGTGCTGTGATTCAGATCTAAATAAGAGCCATCCCAGTTTGAATTCAGAAGTCTGTAAAGAAAAATCCTCTTCATTGGAAATGGTCACGGCAAAGACAAAAGACTTGGTCATACAGGAAGCTCATTTAACAGCAAGGAAAGAGCCAATGATTGTTGCTATGAATATGAAAGAAACAATGCTCAGAGATAACAATGAAATAATAAATAACACTGAAGGGAATGACCATAAAGCCTTTGGTGAATCTGTGCCAAAACAAAATTTTCAGCTACCAGTAAAAGAGGATACTGGACCCTTACTGGGGCAAAAGGTGCTTGACTCACCAGCAACAAAGCAAGTCAACACAAGTCCATCCATCAGTTTAAATGAAAATACACATGTATTACCAAAATTACAGTACACAGGGACAAACATTGAAGAAAATAATGAAGTGGACGATGAGGTGCACATTGACAGCATCGCCATCAGAGTTTTGCCGGCAGTGACCGGCAAGCACAACCTGAAAACTGTACCTGCTGCTACTGATGTTGCTAATGAACATAAACAAGAAAAAGCCATTAATTCAAACGTTGAAGACAAAACTGAACACCTCACCCCAACAAACACAGAAAAGGTCATGCAGGACAGTTTGGAAGACAAATCAGGTGTGCAATATGTGCTGTCCTCTGTGAGGAAACTGTCACAGTCACAGAAAACCAGCAATCAACAAGACAGAATGTATACAATCAGCGTGAAAAATCAAATTGAGGAAGAAAATCCTGAAAAACTAAAGAAATCAGTGGATGAATCAAAGTTCAAAAATATAGAGGGTAATTATTTTCAAGTGCAAGGGTTAAAAGATACATATAATAGAAAAGATGATATCCCAGATGGTGCTTTAAAGACTAAGAACAAAGATTCTACCAGCAGTGAATTACACAAGGGAGAAACTGATGTACTATGTCAAAGTAACACAGTCCAGTCAAGTTCAGTAAGTGTTAAAAATAGGACTATCAAAAGAAAAAATCCAGAAATGGACCATCAGCTGAACTCAAAACTGAATGAAGACTCCACAGAAGAAAAGAGCAGTAAAGAAATACTGAATGTGGGTCAAGCCAATCACATTAGGAAACATCCCATGGAGGGTCAAACAAGAGAAAAAGAGAGATCACGGCGATCTTATTCACCAAATGTTAGTTGTGAGGAATGTGAGATTAAAGAAAGATCTGTAGTTAAACCAAAAGAACGAACATCGACAATACCAGAGATATCAGCAATCGCAGACTATGCTAGATTAAAAGTAATTGTTTCAGAAGACCATGCTAACACAGTTCAGGACTTTGCACCCAACAGAAAGGAAGGATTCTTTCCTCTTATCCAGACTCGTCATAGTAGACGCCCAGTATCCACAACAGACTCAAAAGACGTGTTTGAAAAGGACAACAGTTTTCCAAATAAGATAGAAGTCAATGCCAAGGTCAACAAAGAGCCCAAAGTATTGGTCTTTCCCATTACAGAGAAAGAACACCAAAGAACAGGGATGTTTAAATTGGGAGACAAAGAAAGACAAGACAAACTACCAATGGTCAAATCCAATGAAAAGCATGTCATAAAGTCAACAACAGCTCAGACAGAGCATGTGGATGAACCTGGCATGCAAATATCAAGTCAAAGAGGCCAAAGTATTCCTCAAGCAACAAGAAACACTGATGATGGACTGACATATTTCGATAAAAGTTCTGCAAGTGAAACAACTGTAGATGAGGAAGAGAATAAAAGTGCTACAAAGAGAGAAACCATGGCTATTGAAATCCAAGAGAAACGAGAAAAAAATACGCAGGCAGGGAAAATGAGAGAGGAAGAAACAAAAATAAAACTTACTCAGGAAGAGAGAGCTGCTCAGTTGAGAGCAAGACAATGCGATGAAGGAGGGAGAAGGAAAGAAGATGAAGAGAAAAGTAGAATGAATATTGAAGAAACAAAAACAAAACTGAAAGGACATCAAGAGCAGATAAAAGACAATGATAAGGAAGAGCAACACAGCAGAGCTGCAAAGGAGGCGCAGGAAACAAAAGCTGTACAAAAAGAACAGCAACAAAGAACTGCACAAGAACAGCAGAGGAAAGCTGTAAAAGAGGAACAGCAAAGAAGAGCTGCTCAAGAGGAACAGCAACAGAGAGCCATACAAGAGGAACAGCAGAGGAGAGCTGCAAAGGAACAGCAGAGGAGAGCTTTACAAGAGGAACAGCAAAGAATAGCTGTACAAGAGGAACAGCAAAGGAGAGCCATAAAGGAGGAACAGCAGAGGAAAGCTGCAAAGGAACAGCAGAGGCGAGCTTTACAAGAGGAACAGCAAAGAAGAGCTGTACAAGAGGAACAGCAAAGGAGAGCCATACAAGAGGAACAGCAGAGGAAAGCTGCAAAGGAACAGCAGAGAAAAGCTTTACAAGATGAACATCAAAGAAGAGCTGTACAAGAAGAACAGCATGAGAGAGCTGCAAGAGAGGAACAGCAACCAACAGCTATACAAGAGGAACAGCAAAGGAGAGCCATAAAAGAGGAACAGCAGAGGAAAGCTGCAAATGAACAGCAGAGGCGAGCTTTACAAGAGGAACAGCAAAGAAGAATTGTACAAGAGGAACAGCAAAGGAAAGCTGCAAAAGAACAGCAGAGAAGAGCTTTACAAGACGAACATCAAAGAAGAGCTGTACAAGAAGAACAGCATGAGAGAGCTGCAAGAGAGGAACAGCAAACAACAGCTATACAAGAGAAACACCAAAGAAGAGCTGTACAAGAGGAACAGGAAAGAAAAGCTGCAAAAGAGGAACAGCAAACAGCTGCAAAAGAAGAACAGAAAAGAAGAGCTGTACAAGAGGAACAACAAAGAAAAGCTGCACAAGAGGAACGGCAAAGAAGAGCTGCTCAAGAGGAACAGCAAAGAAAAGCTGCACAAGAGGAACAGCAAAGAAGAGCTGCTCAAGAGGAACAGCAGAAGAGAGCTGCACAAGAGGAACAGCAAAGAAAAGCTGCACAAGAGGAACAGCAAAGAAAAGCTGCACAAGAGAAACATCAAAGAAGAGCTGCTCAAGAGGAACAGCAGAAGAGAGCTGCACAAGAGGAACAGCAAAGAAGAGCTGCACAAGAGGAACAGCAAAGAAAAGCTGTACAAGAGGAACAGCAAAGAAAAGCTGCACAAGAGGAACAGCAAAGAAGAGCTGCTCAAGAGGAGCAGCAGAGGAGAGCTTTACAAGAAGAACAGCAGAGAAAAGCTGCACAAGATGATAAAGTGCAAGTTAGGCAAATCGAGGAGAAGATATTTGTTGATATTGAAGAGCAAAATAAATTAAAACAGAGAGAGTGGGAAGAGAAAGCTGAAAAAGAGAACACAGTTTTACAACAAAGAAAAGACACAGGCCCTGAGATGGAGGAAGAGAAAAGGGCGTCACAGAGGATAGATGCTCTCCAATACTACGCAATAACCTCAACAGAAGCAGAACAGAAACCCAGAGAAAAGCAACAAAGAAACAACCTCTCAGGATTTGAGGTACCTGAGGATCCAGGATCCCACAGCAGGCTTCACAGGCCACAAGCCCCTGCATCTCCAGCATCCTCTCTACCTCGTTCCAACACATCTTCTCCTGCTCTGGGAGCCAAGCCCTCAATGTTCAGGGTGAAAGACAACACTAGCAGAGGCTCCTCCTTGACCAAATCAGTTAAACCACGCTTTCATAAGAGTTTTGGAGAAGATTTCCGTGTGGGTTCACCTATGGAAAGAGGAGAGGAGGAGCAGGAGATTAGCAGACGCAGTGCTATGACCCCATCTTCATCAAAAGATTACTCAGCCCCTCTTTCACACCACCGGCCCTACTCTAGGAGGAGTCTGGCTTTGGATGAAGATGACTCTCGCTCTGTCATCAGCAACATGTCAGAGGGTGCAGAGAGTTTTGCCTCCTGTGCAACCGACATGACAAATATACGAGGCCTGCATGACTACGAGAGGCCAGAATCAGCCTGTAGCTTTAGCAGTGACGTGAGCCGTTCCTTGGGTAAGCCCCCCACTGTTCCCCCAAAGAGCGAGAAAGCTTTGCAGAGAGCAAAGAGGTTAACTTCTCGGAGGATAAAAAAGGAGTTGACCAAAGCTGCAAATCTAACGTGTGGAGTTGACAAACCTCCTGAAGAAGTGTCCTCCTCCACTGAGGCTTCCAGCCCTCATGCTGTGGCTTCAGCTCATTTTTCCCCACCCGTCTCCATAGCTCATGCTCCAACACTGGGATCTAGTGTGCCTTCCTCCCTCTCTGCCCATGGGTCCCCTCATACTACTGGTCCTATCGCCCTCCCAGCTGCCTTGCCTCATGCTACTGCCCCTGTGTCCCTCACTGCTACCCCTAAAACAGTTGCTCATGTTGCCTCCTCTCCCACTCTCCATCATGCCAACCAACCAGCTCCAGTTACAAAGTACCATGTAGAGCCAAACTATGCCCAGCCCTACCCACTAACCCAGCGTAAGGTACTGCAAGACCTCGGCTCGGGCCAGTATTATGTAGTAGATGTGCCCGTTCAAGTAAAAACAAAGACGTTCTTTGACCCAGAAACAGGAAACTATGTTCAGCTGAATGTACGTGAGTCCTCCCAGAGTTCTTCTCGACCACGACCCCAGCAAACATATCCACAACCTCATGTCCTCCCTCAAGTGGAGCTGAACCCACAACAACCCGTCTCCCAAGCCTCTCCTGCAGGCAAGCCTCTTCTACTTTATCAAGGCTATCATGGTTACCCCCCAAACTGCCAACCTATCAGCTCCATGCCTCCCCACAGGTCTGTGAATCTACATCAGGACCAGCAGCCTGCCAGGGAGAGCCACAGCTGTGCATGTCCTGCCCCCGAAGTGATACAGACCTCTGAGGGGCATCGCTATAGCCCAGAGAAGACGCCATACATGGACACAGCTAGCGACAGAGAAAAATCACATAACGCCGTTAACGCCACAGCAGGCTCCTATGAGTCTTTCCCAGGGTGTGACACAAACAGCCAACTTGCAGGAAGCTCAGTGTGTGTTAACACCAACTCAGGCCGCTCACTATATCAACCCTGTGATATAATCACTATGAGTGAACTGGAGGACTTCATGGATGTGTCTGACTGGTGAGGACTCACTGAATAAAATATTTGAAAATCATATTTATTGAAACTAAGATGCCTAAAAGCATACATGTATCTGCAGTCCTGAATATGTAATTGGTTTGTGACATGCTGTAATAATGCTGCTCTCCACATTTGTGTGCTTAAGTTTACCATTCCATTTGACGTTTGAATGTGAGAAGCTAAGATGTGTCTCTGTATACGTTACGATCTGTGTACTATTAACTACTAAGGGATTTTATGTGCTGTAAAAACCGCAGTATGCCAATATAATAGTAGCTTGTTGGATTCTGCTACGAACACTGGATTTCTTCTTCCTTACTATGACATTTTATGATGCATGAAATTCTGTTCAACCCACAACACCAATCAGAGATATGCAGATGGTGTAAGGCCTAGATAGTGTATTTAACCACTGTATCATAGTAACAAATGTTGAGGTGTTGCTTTTCTTAAGCTTTATTTTAATACATTAGTTCATTTTCAAAGTTGGAAGTTTGAGGATGTTTCTATGTTGCTGTGATGAGAGGATGTGACAATGACTTACAGTATTTAAGCGATAACAGCACACTTCAATGAACGGCAAAGGTTATAAATAAAGTAAAGGAAACATAAAAGATTATTACTACATGATGATTTCATTTTTACTACCCAATAGACAGTTATCAGCATAAACTGGTTATGTTACTGAAGCTGAAGAGTATTTTTATTCACTACAAGAAAACACAATAATGAGTCCTGAGAGAGCGCATAAACACAAAAAGAGAAAATAACATTTTGCTGTTGACCTTTGTGTTGATGTATGTATTTATGTTAATAACACTGAATCTGGGAAATACACTGATGGGCTTAACAACATAAAATCTATTTTCTGTGATGTTCCTTGATTAGTATTTGTCTTGGTGTAAAGCAGTAACACTCTTTGACCACCGTAGGGCAGAGGAGAGTGAGTCCTCCAAACGCTGGGTTCAAGAGTCATTCGAAGGAAAACTGGTGGTGCCCACCCTGATGGTGAAGTATGTGAAAAGAGCCAATTCTTATGATTATGGTTATTTTGACCCTTTTCCACCTGAGTCTCAAGCGGTGAAAGTTTTACTACAGTGTGAACTTATGGAGTCAGTGCAGTTTGCGTTCATCAAAGCTAGAAAAAATAAAACCAGCTGATCAAATGAGCCAGTACAGAACCCCAGATATTACCTGAAGGGTTAAAAGCTGTTGTGTAATTCCATTTGGCTTTGGCAGAGCTCGACGCGCCGGCAGAAGCCCTGCCTCAGCACTTTGGCCTGTCCAATAAAGCAGCAGGCTTCATACCACTGGGACAGCCTGACAACCGCAGCCAGAGACGAGCCCATGCCACTGTGTCCAGCAGCCAGAGAGGGAGGGTCGGTCGTAACACACGCACACACAAATCACATTAATGAGTAAACACATGCGTGCACGCTCAAAAGCGACGACTTTTCAGATGTGTTCTGTGCTTCAGACAGACGCACGCACACACACACACACGCGCAAACCACGAGACCTGACCATCATTTTAAAGTTCTAGGGTTCTGGGCCGCAGTCCAAGGCTCCTCACAAGAACACAGGAAATGACATTTCCTACATTCTGCAGGACACACAGAAAGAGAGGGAGAGAGAGAGAGAAAGAGAGAGAGAGAGGGGGGCAAGAGAGAGCGAGTACTGGGAGAGTGAGTGGGAGTTTCTAAGTGGGAACAGAGCATTTACTGTTTTATATTACACAGAAAAGAGGAGAAAGGGGAGAAGAGTTAATGTTGAGCAAGGGCTCTTGCGGGTCGTGCCGTCAGGTTGTGTTTTGTATGTGGCTGCCTGTTCAAGTGCTGTGCAGTGGTCTGGGTTTATGGATCCGTTGACTGTGGAAAATGCACTTCTCTGTAGTGGTCCTTGTCGTGACTAAGGCTCTGGTCACAGGTAAGTTTACCTTGTTTACACAAGTAGAAACCAGCGAGAACACAAGAGGCAGGTTAGGAAGAAACTTCATGTGCAGTCGGGCATGAAACTTGTTTTTGGAGCCTTTGCATGAGAACATTGAACCCTAAAAACACAATTCTACAACAAAGCAACGGTGGCAAATGCATCAGTTTTACTTTAGTGGTAATGTTGATGTGGCAAATGTGATGATTCATAAAGTTGGCAAAACCAGCAACGACCAGCTGTGTGTGTGTGTGTGAACAGAGTGTAACTTGCAGTCCATCTGTTGTTAGATTGAGTTGCTGCTGATGTTTTAGTTCACTTTGCTTGAAATCCCTCTTGTTGCATTTGTTGTTGAGCTAAATGAGAAATGGACAAAAGCCAAGAGACTCAACTTACACTGCAAGAGAAAAACAGCGCGACACCCCAGATGGTCCTGGTTATCTTGTTGTGCCTCTCTCTGCCTGTTATGGGCCGCACGGAGCCCAGGATGAATGCGTCCCACCTGTAGATTCCCTTTTGCCCCTTTTTCGCCCGCACATATTGCGTCCAGACCTCGCGTCTCTTCCAGCGCGACCAGGCGAATAAAATTACCCCGAGGAGAGCGAAAAACATGGCACACGCGTTTGTTCCTGCAGTGTTCTGGCTGTGACAGGCTGAATTCCCATCCTGTAATGGAATGACAACACTATCGCTATAAATCCCTGCTCATAAACTTACATGTCTAAATGCTGCAATTACGTTTGACTGGCAGGAAACCAAGCGTCTTGTAAAACAAACTCAGCCTTTTTCCACGACCGGCTGCATTTACAGTATTACTGCGTGAAAAAGGTGAGAAAGCCACTGATGACAGCTGCACTGTTTGTGCGTTCATCAACAGTGGTATGTCACGCTCTGAACGTGACCGTGACCCCCGGACCCGTTGTCACGGTGACGGAGAGGGACAACCTGACGCTGTCCTGCCTGGTGTCTCAGAGGAAGAGGAGCAGCAGCACGCTCATCCTCCGCTGGTTCGTCTCTCCCCTGGCGGCGCCTGCGCCCTCCCCCGCGGCCTCCCCCGCTCCTCCTGCCCCCGCGCCCGCGCAGTTCCTCATCGCCAGGCTGGGCATGAAGAAAGTGAAGCTGTACGGGAACTACACCCGCGGCTTCCCGCAGCCCAAGTTCCGCCTGTACGAGGAGACGGAGGGGGAGGCGTACGGGCTGCGGATCGTCAACGTGACGGGGGCCGACCAGGGCCTCTACACCTGCAGAGTGCAGGAGATCCGCCAGTACAGAAACACGTGGAGGGCGGCGTCCAACGGCACCAGCGCCACACAACTCACAGGTAAGTTGACATACAAGAACACTTCAGCCACTTTAGACTTATTGCTCTAAAAATGATTCCCACTGAATTCTACCCTGGTACAGCAGCGGTCATTCAGTGGCTGTACATGCTGTCTGTCAGCCTGAAATAAGATTAGAAGTCAAACGTAAATGTGTTTTTTCTGCCTTTGCTGTATGTCGCGCCTAATGTGCGTTTGTGTGACCCCAATCCTCTGGCATTTCCATCTCAAAACAATGAGCTCACACAGCTGAACCGCACTCCACAATATCGCCCTCTGTGCATAAATTTAGAAGCGTAAAGGAGTGTTGCTGAGCTGGCTATGTTCAAAAACTCTGAAACCCATGATGTCAGCACTCCGGGTTCACTTTTATGCGAGCCTCAGGAGAAATTTTACAAGAGGAGAATTCAGTTGCAGTGGAAATTAGTTAGTCTGCGCCAACTTTCAACAATAACAACCTGAGAAATCGGGCTGAGCGCTACCTTTAACTCCACTGATAAGCAGACGTACTGCAGTGTGACCAGCGGCTACAGCTGCACTGTTGCACATTTTACCTTGCAACCTTTCTTTCGCCAAAAAGCCGAGGTTTGAGTCAGACGAGGCCGCTCGACAACGCCCTGCCCTATATTCAGCGAACTGTCCCACTGAGGAAGCCACACGACCTCAGGCATCTCTGACATGCGTCGACCACAGAACCAGAAACACTAGAACTGACATTATATGGATGAAGACAGAAGCTTGCACTGCAGCTATAATGCAGGGAACCCCTCGGTCTGCGGCCTACAGCCCAATGAGATCACTGCACTCGTTTAACAGACACAGGGTGAGGGTTCGTCCTCCCGGCTCCAGACAAACGCGTAAAATGAGCAGACAGTGTGCATTTACAGTCTACTCCTGTCCGGCCTCAGATTTCTCCAGCCTGGGTTTCCATGTGTGAATCCGTGCTGCGCTCAGTACATGTTGGAATGTTTTTTGGTTTGCGTAGATGCTGTAGTGAGCGTGAGCCTTACAGTGTGGTTAACCGCAGGGCGAGGGTCAGGTATGTGGTTTTCGTGCAGTACCTGTTGCCACTGTCCAAATGCGCCTGTTTCATGTAGGCTGTCACCTCATCAGATAATTAAGACTTTACTGTAATTTCTCGACTTTACAAGGCTTTCTGCTGGGCTGACGTTATGTTTTCTTTGCTTCGATAATAGAAACATCATGAAAATGTGTTCCTGCTTTGTGATACTTATAGTAAATTAGTACCTTTAAGTTTAGGAAATACTGTATTTATGTACTGCATTTATTTTGAACCTCATTATGGGACAGACAGACAATGATGTGTGAGGTACATACTGTACTGTATTCTAGTCTCTGTTCCCACTTCTTGCTAAAAACACTCGCTTCACACTGGTGAGTACACAAATAAATTACAACACTAACCAACTGTGAAGAGGCTAAGAAAAGGAAGTAGAGACGCAGAGCAAAGGGGAAACCCCCAAACACAGTCCAGGAACAACAATGCTGTGGGTCCTGTGTGCGCATGTGGCTTTGGCTGATGCAGCAGCAGACTCTCCCCTCATGACAGTGGTTTAGATATTTCTGGAAATCGTGAAGCTGTCTGTCTTAGGTCAGTGCCCTCAGACAGCAGCAATTTACACAGAATCAGGTCTGGGCAACACGTTTGGGGCTCCGTGTTCTGATTTGGTGATTTTTTTTTTTTTAACAACTCTTTCCCTGTAGTGCACTTTACGCTTGAGGAAGGTGGCGGTGAAAGATTGTGGCATCTGTTTGCAGGTAATAAAATCTCTGGTATCAAATCTGTTTCTACTTTTATTACAAACATTTTGAAAAGCCACTGTTCTGTTCTCATTGTCTTATCTATATCTATTTCACAGACGTGTACCTGTGTGCTGTACTCATCTGTTCACTGGGTCTGCTCTCCATCTTCCTGTTCACTCTGGTTCTCACCTGCCAGTACTTTTACAGAAGACACAGACTCAAGGGTAAACACTATTTTCTTCTATTATAATAATTCACATACTGTAAACGGTCGTGCCTGAAATCATTCTTTCCTAATTCCTAATAATTTACCCACAGCCAGTTACCTTCTGGTCAAGTGTCCAGAAAGCAGGTAAGAATATGTTACTCACTACAGTAAGTCAGTCAATGGCTCCAGATTCTTAAATGTACGTTTCTGTGTTTTGTTGGTCGCCTTCTTCGTGTAGCTCAGGGGAGACTGTAACCAGCTCCAGCAGTTCATCCAGTTCCTCCCCAAAAGTTCAAAAGAGAGAGAAAAGGCTGAAACCTGACAGACGAGCAACAGCAACACCACCTAAACCACCTGAAGATCCACTGCCTCACATACCAGCCAAAGGTAGCGTAAAGGAACTTTCCGAGTGAAAAGGCTCCTCTATAAAGATGACCCACAGTGTTGTTCCACAGATCGGAGAAAACTGGTTCAGTTCCCATTCCGTGTTGTTTTTATGGCGTTTGACTTACACCTCAAATATCAGTCGAGCGGGCGATACAGTCCCAGGGTGCCGAGTGAGGCTCCGGCCTCCTGTGACGCCACCAGAGGAAATTAGTGGTAAAGAAAGCAGCAGTGAAGGAATGTATGCAGCCTGTATGAAAGCAGAAAATGACACAGTATCCACAGCATAATTCAATTTACGAGACAAAAACAGCAGGGAGCCAGTCGAGGAATGAAACCCTATCCAGCATTTGGGTAAAGTCCTGCTGAGTGTGATCTCCGAGGTCAAATTAACACTGACTGATTAAGAACCATGAGTAAATACTGCTCCTATTTTATTATGTACTACACCGCAGCCAGTATCGTATCAAGTGGTGGTGAAGGATAATTTTGACTCCACCTCGCAGAGGTGTTTGTGTAGTTTTCAGCCTCATGAGGTCGTCTCTGTTTTCAGTGCCTGTTGCTGCAAAGCCGCCTCAGAAGCCTCGAAGGTTAAAGACTCAGACAAGGAGATCTGCTGCTGTGAGTCCTGCCCATCCCATAAACCCAGCTACCTACTGTATACCCACTACTTCCATGACCCAGTTTATGAAACAGATGCACTTAATGTAATCGTTCGAATATATTTATTAACATTCTGAAAATACTTCTGAAAAAATGTTATTGAGATACATGCATGAGGGATTCTGTCTCACGAGTGCATGATTGTCTACCGGAGTTTATTGCGGTGTCTTCATTCAGTTATATGAGGATAATTCTATTTAGTTTTATTGCTTCTCAAACACAATTATTTATTTAGAGTGCTTCATTAGTTTTATATCTACAATAAAAGTGTCAGACAAGTACATACAGAAGAAAACTGCTCAAACTAAGGATCATCACTAATTCTACAGATGGCATGTAGTGGTGTTGTAGTTTTGTAGTGGAGCAAAGCTTTAGAGATGAGCACACTGATTGAATTAGTGCTTGCGGGATCTGATGTTGGACAGCATTAGTTTTGACTGAACAAACTAAATGTTTATTCTTCTCGCTCCTCCTCCAGCCTCGGGTGTCACTGGAGGACAGTCTGACATATGCAGAACTGGAGCTAGTCAG